>NC_069510.1:56071358-56139135 GCF_027579735.1 Bombina bombina
TTCACTAACAGTTTGTGGCAACTATTACTTAAACTTTAACTCTATAGAACCACAGTTTAAATCATATGCCTAGTTTTGCAGTGGGAACAATCAGGACTGCAGCTATTTCAAATACAGTGTATAATTGTTACTGCATCGTTAAGATTTTACAAATATATAAAGAATCTATACCTGACTGTGAAACATTATTCAAATTAAAAATTGAATAATTCCTTTAAATGTTAGGAGAGGATCAGAGCTATTAGCGGATTCACTATTAGTGCAACCAGTTCCTTACCGAGACTTTCATAAGTAAATATCCTTTTTAAACTTTAACCATATGCTGACACATTCGTTATAAGTTGAACCAATACAAGTATAAATGGATACTCTTACTTCTCTAACTATATGAATATTCAGCAAAACTACATTAGGAACTTATATTCTATTGTGATAAACTATTGATTGTTACCAGCTGAACCAATACATATGTAAATGGGTATACTCACTTCCTAAATGTGGTAAATATTCAGTATACAGGGTTACACCAGAACATATGAAAGGAGTACATAAGTTTGCAACACTGGGCATATTATATACCTGAATCCTATATAGGAATTTGTACCTTATCTATAGATAAGAAGTTCATTTGAACTGTTACATCATTAAGTGATAAGGTACATAGCGGTAATATCCCAGTTGATATTTCCAAATCCCAGTGTTAACTTTTCTTATACAGCGGTGTTGTTCATATTCTATCTCAAGCTTTCTATGCCAATCAATAGAAACTTTTATGCCAAGTCCAGTCTCTATGGAATTTTAAAATCACTCATATACACACATTGATTTTATTCCATTGTGTCCTAATAAAAGTTATGTTTTTTTTTAATAATTTTTTTATTTGAGGATTGTTACAAGGCATACATATAATATTCATCAGTAAAACATGGTAATGGTGAGAAATACATTAAAGTACCTTATATTTCCAATATACACTACATATTCCAAACAAGAGGTACAAACATAAGGAACGTAACTAATATGCCTGATGGTCATTACACCTCCCTAATGACACACGAGGTCACTTTTGGGCCTCAACAGGAAATGTCCACACTATGGGAGGTTAACTTCAACAAAGTAGACCACTTTTGGATCTCAGGTGACAAACCTCATTTTTTAATCTTTAATATAAACATGGTACGGTGGCATCACAAGACCCCCCTTTTATATGCAAAAGTTAAAATGAAGCATACCCCCGCAGAAATAGGGTAAATGTTGGGGGATATATGATCAGGGCCTATTTAGGACCCAACACAATAGTGCAATTTTATATATACGTTAAGGATAAATTAGAGTCATTAACATGTAAGAATGCAGCTGCAGCGCATTTATCAAAATAGGGAAAAAGTAGCTTAACACAATGATGTATATACTCTATTAGAAACCTGATAGGCCCCACAAAGGCCATAAATTGCTATCTATAAATATGCTTCCATAAAGTTGCGTGAAGGTATTAAGCTATATACTTTCATAGGGCCTCAAGTCACTAAAGTCTACGCAATTAAGATCTCTGTAAAAGCACAAAGTGTGTCTCTCCAGGCAAATAGCACCCTCTATGCGATAAAAGCTATCTGTGGGACCTACAATTGCCACATTGCTACTGTTTTTATATATTATTTTTTCACAGCAATGGGCACACAAGAAAAATATAGTGCACATACCTGTAGAACATATTATTAACATGTTAATATAAACAGACAGGAACTATTGCTGGAGCATACATGGTAACATAAGAAAACCCTCTCTAAAAGTCGCAGGGCTAACATCTAAAAGGCACTAAATTACATCAAATTACATTGCATCAAAACAACAGATATGTAGTATAATATACATTGCAGGAGTCACAAGCACTTAGAAAACCTCGCTCCAGTTAGGTATGAGATAGGGAACATAATACCCTGCCAATTGCAATCTGAGTTTCTGATGACATATAGCCCAGACATTTAATATGAAGTGCTAACCAAGTTTACACATATTTTTCAGCTATGTTCGGCTCGACAATAGCCCATATTCCCACATGTATAAATATAAAAGTCACTTCAGAGAGGCATGCAAATTGAGCACAATCCTTTCAAAAGGAATAAAGAAACCAAACTAGTCCTGAATAAAGGAATCCATCGATATAAATTATGGCCCCCTGGACCTCTGTTTCGAACTTTGTAATTGTCATTAAAGTGTCCAGGACCCAAACTCCAAAAGGTGCACCGTTAAAAGGAAATGAAATACTAAACCAGACCTGAGGGTCTAGGGACCACCTTTATATTTAAAATGTCACCCAACACCGACTTTTGTATGGGTACAGGAGTCCTGAGTACCTTCTGGTTGCTTGGCGGTCCTCCGCAGATCTAAGTCCAAGATCACCATGTGAGAGGTAACGACTACTGATCGGGTGGCCTCAGGGGGGTAATGGCTCTCAGACCGGAGCATCCGGAGACTTTGGCAGCGTTCCCAGCAGGGTGCATACATGCCTCTTGAGTCAACAAAGGGAGAGCGAAGTCCCTCTCCTGGTTCCGCCCCCACCGGCATCAGAGGTGGAGTACCCGGCCGGGGATCCGTAAATGCTGCGATACCTTGTGGCTCCATTACCACTCCATATTCCACAGCAGTGGTAGCGCTGCATATTCGCCCCGCTTGGATTTTGACCGTAAAAGCGTCAAGCCTGTCACAAATTCTCCTCCCATATTCTTCCAGCAGGCCTTTAATACTTGTATACAGATCTTGGGCCTCCATGTCGGGTAGCAGGACAGCCTTCTCCAAGATGGCGGGTCAGCGTATGATAGGGAGCTGCGCTACAGTTCTTCAGCTCAAAAATGCTTAAGTAGCCACCGGTTCTTTGTCAGCATGTCTCAGGATTTTTCCTAAGTTATTGCCCCTCAGGCATTAGTAGAGTAGAGGGAATATAACTATTAAACATTCCATTTTATAAAGTTTAAGTCAGGAGCTGCTGTACAGTGCGTGCGTCTTGCAGCTTTGGCGGGTAGCCCCGCCCCCCCTAAAAGTTATGTTTTAATTTATGAATCCAATTTTCTGGTTTTCTATTTAGTATGATGTCTTCTAATTTAAGGGGTGTTAGAAGTGCTGTCCCCTCTGAGATTTTGACCAAAATTTTGCAATTTGTCCCTGTGCACAACCACTCTAGCTCACAAGGTATATTTTTAATTAAACCAGACCGAGCATCCCCACTTTATTTGTGTAGTGCTATTGCTATTTTTTCTTTTTGAACATATTAAAAATAAACCCTAAGCTAGCTACAATGTAACTATTAGTTATATTGTAGCTAGCGTAGGGTTTATTTTACAGGTATTTCGTTTTAAATAGGAATTATTTAGTTATTAATAGCAGGTTTTCTTTAAATTTATTTTAATATTTAAGTTAGTGGGTGTTAGGATTAGGGTTAGACTTAGGTTTAGGGGTTAATAACTTTAGTATAGTGACGGCGACGTTGGGGGCGGCAGATTAGGGGTTAATAAATGTAGGTAGGTGACGGCGATGTTGGGGCGGCAGATTAGGGGTTAATAATATTTAACTAATGTTATTATAGTGGCGACGATGTCCGGAGCGGCAGATTAGGGGTTAATAAGTGTAAGATTAGGGGTGTTTAGACTCGGGGTTCATGTTAGGGTGTTAGGTGTAAACATAAATTTTGTTTCCCCATAGGAATCAATGGGGCTGCGTTACTGAGCTTTACGCTGCTTTATTGCAGGTGTTAGACTTTTTTTCAGCCATTGATGTCTATGGGGAAATCGTGCACGAGCACGTACAACCAGCTCACCGCTGACTTAAACAGCATTGGTATTGGAGTGCGGTATGGAGCACAAGTTTGCTCTACGCTCACTTCCTGTCTTTTAACGCCGGGTTTATAAAAACCTGTAATACCAGCGCTGTAGGGAAGTGAGCGGTGACAATAACGTGGAAGTTAGCACCGCATCCCTCATAACGCAAAACTCGTAATCTAGCCGAATGTCAATACAAATGATACATGTTTCATTATTAAAATCAACAACGTAACAAGCTCAGAATGTTGGACTTCCAATCTTTTTCTGAAATAGAGACTTTTGCTGGAACTCAATCTTAATATCTAAGAATGTTGTTGTGCAACACTGCAGAGCAGACACTGTATTTATATGATTGTTCTTGCCCGCTGCTTTGTATTGTTTTACTATTATTCACAATAAAGCTCGTAAAAAAAAAAAAACTTATTACATTTTAAAAAAACAACATAAGATTAAATTTAAAAAAAAATAATGTAATATTACAAAAAAAATTAAACGAAATTATCCAAAATATTTTTTTTAAACCTAAGTTTATTAGATTAGGTTTACAAAGCCACCCCAAAATAAAAACACCCCCTAAACTACCAATAAAAAACCCCTACAAATTAACCCCTAACAGTAACCCCCCCCCACAATTAAAAAAAATAAATAAATATCTAATCTACCCATTGCCCCTAAAGGGGCATTGCCCTTAAAATGTCAATCAGCTCTTTTGCTGCCCAATAAAAAAATAATATAAGCCTTAATCTAAAAAAAACTCCCCCCCACTCTTTATGAGATTGTCCGCCACACACTGAAGATTGGATGCAAGGTACCCCTTTTATATTGGGGTACCTTGCATTCCTATTTGCTGAACATTTTGAATTAGCCAATAGGATGAGATCTACTGAAATGCTATTGGCTGATTACAGCCAATAGGATTTCAGTAGCTCTCATGCTATTGGCTGATTTGAAAATTTCAGCCAAAAGGAATGCAAGGTAACCTTACACAAAAGGTGTACCTTGCATTCAATCTTTAGTGCGCGGCGGACGATCACATGAAGAGGACCTCAATGTCACTGATGACTGCCTCTGAGGAGGACCACCGCTCCGGATCCGCTCATTGGAAGACTGCTCTGCACCTCCGGCAAGAAGATGGTCCTGTCTGGATGAAGACTTTGCTCCGACCTGAAAGAAGATGGATGTCCAAACTTCAGGAACGGTGAGTACATTTTTTGGGGTTAGTGTTTTTATGAGTAGATTAGATTTTTTTTAGAGCTATTTTTTTTTTTTAATTTTGGGGGGGGTTTACTGTTAGGGGTTAATTTGTAGTTTTTTTTATGTAAAAGAGCTGTTAAACTTAGGGCAATGCCCAACAAAAGGCCATTTTAAGGGCTATTGGTAGTTTAGTGTTTATTAGGGCTTTTTTATTTTTTTAATGGGCAGCAAAAGGTTTTAAATTAGGTTAGGGGGCTTAGTGATTAGATTAATACTTTGCGTTATGGTTTTTTTTTTTTATTACTGTTTTGGGTTAATTTGTAAGTTTTTTGTAAAAGAGCTGATTTCTTCATGGCAATGCCCAAAAGGCCCTTCTATTTTTTGTAATATTAGATATTTTAATTTAATCTTAGGTTGTTGTTTTTTTAAAGTAATGTTAGGAATTTTTATTTTAAAATTCTTTTATTTTGGTAAATTAATTTTTTTTAAGAAGATAGTCTTTTTATTTGATGTGATTGGGGTTAATTTAAGGGATGTTAGGTTAGGGGGCTTAAAGGGACAGTACACTGTAAAATTGTTTTTCCATAAATGTATTTTAAATGACTTGTTATACCAACTGCAGAGTTTAAAATATTTGAGAAATTGCATTTTCGGGTTTATTTGTGTATCTGAAGTAGCTGGTTTTGTGCTTTGAAACCACAGCCTATTACAATGGGTTGAGCTTCAGGTAATATCAGATCTCATTATGTTATCACTTTTATGTACACAGACTTGCTTCCTTATCTTATATTTGTCTGGAACACCAAAGCTCAATACATAGAGAGAACAATGGAAAATTATCATTTTATTACTTAACTATCATGTCCCCCACTGAGGGTGTAATCTCTTCTGCTGGCTGTGTTTACTTAGGCTTGTCAATAGCGTATACGCCAGTATCAAAACTTTCAGTATAGGTTGGGAAACCACAAGCTAAATCAGCTATTTCAAATGCTGAAATAGGAGTAAAGGAGCCACTTGCAACCAATTAAATACACTCTAGCAGGTAAAAAGGATCATTGGGAATAATTTAAAGGGGAGAAAGTTTTTGGGTGAACTGTCCCTTTAATGATTAGATTAATATTTTGCGTTGTGGGGGGATGGCGGTTTAGGGTTTAATATGTGAAGCAGATTGCGTTGTGGGGGGATGGTGGTTTAGAGGTTAATAGTTTTAATAGGTAGTTTGTGATGTGGAGGGTTAGCAGATTAAGGGTTAATAGTATAATTAGATACTTTGCGTTTTGGGTGGGTGGCAGATTAGGGGTTAATAACTATTAGGTACTTTGCAATGTGGGGGTTGGTGGATTAGGGGTTAATAGTGTAATTAGGTACTTTGCGTTGTGGGGGTTGGTGGATTAGGGGTTAATAGTGTAATTAGGTACTTTGCGATGAAGGGGTTGGCGGATTAGGGGTTAATACACTTTTCATTTAGTTACTGCGGTGGGGGAATGGCGGTTGACAGGTAGATATTGCGCATGCGTTAGGTGTTTGTTAAAACTTCCAGGGAGTTACGGTGCTCATATACTCAGTGCAAGGCGTGCTGCGCCTGCCTATGTGTGGCGAAGTAAAAATTGAGTAAAATGTCTCAATTTTTGCTGCGTAATTCCTTAAGCTGAATGTGATACCGACTTGTGACGCTGGTTCTATGTTAGTTTATGGGAGTAAAAACAGAAGCCTAAAAGGTAAAATATACATGCCGCATATGTGATCGCTACATCTGTCTAGAAATAGCCGACACCGGCTTTTGCGAGCGACGCCACATATGTAATCTCGCCCAGGATTGGCAGAACTGCATCTGATTGGGTTCAAAGTGCTCCTTGGTGGGTTAAAAAGGAAATGTATGCTTACCTGATAAATTGATTTCTTCTACGATACGACGAGTCCACGGATTCATCCTTACTTGTGGGATATTATCCTCCTGCTAACAGGAAGTGGCAAAGAGCACCACAGCAGATCTGTATATATTGCTCCTCCCTTCTCTCCACCCCCAGTCATTCGACCGAAGGTATAGAAAGAGAAAAGAAAAGCTAAAAGGTGCAGAGGTAACTGAAGTTTTGAAGAAAAAAAAAATATAATCCCACTGAAAATGACAGGGAGGGCCGTGGACTCGTCGTACCGTAGAAGAAATCAATTTATCAGGTAAGCAAAAATTTCCTTTTCTTCTACTAGATACGACGAGTCCACGGATTCATCCTTACTTGTGGGATACAATACCAAAGCAACAGGACACGGATGAACGGGAGGGACAAGACAGATACCTAAACGGAAGGCACCACTGCTTGAAGAACTTTTCTCCCAAAAATAGCCTCAGAAGAAGCAAAAGTATCAAATTTGGAAAAAGTATGAAGGGAGGACCAAGTCGCAGCCTTACAAATCTGTTCAACAGAAGCATCGTTTTTAAAAGCCCATGTGGAAGCCACAGTTCTAGTAGAATGAGCCGTAACCTTTTCAGGGGGCTGCTGTCCAGCAGTCTCGTATGCCAGACGGATGATGTTTTTCAGTCAAAAAGAAAGAGAGGTAGCCGTAGCTTTTTGACCCCTACGTCTTCCAGAATAAACAACAAATAGAGAAGATGTTTGACGGAAATCCTTTGTCGCTTGTAAGTAAAACTTCAAAGCCCGAACCACGTCCAAGTTATGTAACAGACATTCCTTCTTAGAAGAAGGATTAGGACACAAGGAAGGAACAACAATTTCCTGATTAATATTCTTATTAGAAACAACCTTAGGAAGAAATCCAGGTTTAGTGCGTAAAACCACCTTATCAGAATGGAATATAAGATAAGGCGAATCACATTGCAACGCAGAAAGCTCAGAAACTCTTCGAGCCAAAGAGATAGCAACTAAAAACAAAACTTTC
Source organism: Bombina bombina (assembly GCF_027579735.1). Classification (NCBI taxonomy): domain Eukaryota; kingdom Metazoa; phylum Chordata; class Amphibia; order Anura; family Bombinatoridae; genus Bombina; species Bombina bombina. The sequence goes on from NC_069510.1 coordinate 56,079,263, forward strand.
CAAGATAACAGTTTAATATCTATGGAATGCATGGGTTCAAACGGAACCCCTTGAAGAACATTGAGAACTAAATTCAAACTCCATGGCGGAGCAATAGGTTTAAACACAGGCTTGATTCTGATTAAAGCCTGACAAAAAGACTGAACGTCTGGGACATCTGCCAGACGCTTGTGTAGTAAAATTGAGAAAGGACAAAATCCTAGGAATCTTAACCCGACTCCCCGAATAGCCCTTGGATTCGCACCAACAAAGATATTTACGCCATATCTTATGGTAAATCTTTCTCGTGACAGGCTTGCGAGCCTGAATCAAAGTATCAATGACCGAGTCAGAGAATCCCAGCTTAGATAAGACTAAGCATTCAATCTCCAAGCAGTCAGCTGCAGAGAATTTAGATTGGGATGTTGGAACGGACCTTGAATGAGAAGGTCCTGTCTCAATGGCAGTTTCCACGGTGGCAGAGATGACATGTCCACTAGATCTGCATACCAAGTCCTGCATTGCCACGCAGGCGCTATAAGGATTACTGAAGCTCTCTCCTGTTTGATTCTTGCAATCAGACGAGGTAGGAGAGGAAATGGAGGAAACACATAAGCCAGGTTGAACGACCAAGGTACCGCTAGAGCATCTATCAGTACAGCTTGGGGATCCCTTGACCTGAACCATTAACGAGGAAGTTTGGCGTTCTGACGAGATGCCATCAGTTCCAATTCCGGCGTGCCCCATTGACGGATCAATGATGCGAACACCTCCGGATAGAGTTCCCACTCCCCCGGATGAAAAGTCTGACGACTTAGAAAATCCGCTTCCCAGTTCTCTACTCCTGGGATATAGATTGCCGATAGATGGCAAGAGTGAGCCTCCGCCCATCGGATTATTTTTTAAACCTCTATAATCGCTAGAGAACTCCTTGTTCCCCCTTGATGATTGATATATGCTACCGTCATTATAATGTTCGACTGGAATCTTATGAATTTGGCCAAAGCCAACTGAGGCCACGCCTGAAGCGCATTGAATATTGCTCTCAGTTCCAGAATATTGATTGGTAGTAGAGACTCCTAGTAGAGTCCCAACACCCTGAGCCATTCTGGGAATTCCAGACTGCACCCCAGCCCAAGAGGCTGGCATCCGTCGTCACTATCACCCATGCTGGTCTGCGGAAGCACATTCCCTGGGACAGATGATCCTGTGACAACCACCAAAGAAGAGAGTCTCTGGTCTCTTGATCCAGATTTATCTGAGGAGATACATTCGCATAATCCCCATTCCACTGTCTGAGCATCCACAGCTGCAGTGGTCTGAGATGAAAGCGAGCAAACGTAACGATGTCCATCGCTGCTACCATTAATCCAATGACCTCCATACACTGAGCCACTGATGGCCGAGGAGTGGACTGAAGTGCTCGGCAAGTATTTAGAATCTTTGACTTTCTGACCTCAGTCAGAAATATTTTCATGTTTACTGAGTCTATCAGAGTTCCCAAGAAGGGAACTCTTGTTAGTGGAACTAGTGAACTCTTTTCTATATTCACTTTCCAACCGTGAGTTCTTAGAAATGTCAACACTATGTCCATGTGAGATTTGGTCAGATGATAAGTTGACGCCTGGATCAAAATGTCGTCCAGATAGGGCGCCACTGCTATGCCCCGCGGCCTGAGAACCGCCAAAAGTGACCCTAGAACCTTCGTGAAGATCCTGGGTGCTGTGGCCAACCCGAAGGGAAGAGCCACGAACTGAAAATGTTTGTCCAGGAAGGCAAACCTTAGGAACTGATGATGATCCTTGTGAATAGGAATATGAAGGTATGCATCCTTCAAGTCCACGGTAGTCATATATTGACCCTCATGGATCATTGGCAAAATTGTTAGTATAGTCTCCATCTTGAATGATGGGATTCTGAGACATTTGTTTAGATATTTGAGATCTAAAATTGGTCTGAAAGTTCCCTCTTTTTTGGGAACCACGAACAGATTTGAGTAAAACCCTTGTCCCTGTTCTAGTTTTGGAACTGGGCAAATTACTCCCATGGTATAGAGGTCGTTTACACAGCGCAAAAACGCCTCTCTTTTTGTCTGGTCTACAGACAAACGTGAAAGATGAACTCTCCCTCTTGGGAGAAATTCCTTGAATTCCAGCTGAATTCAATTGGGTCACAATTTCCAATGCCCAGGGATCCTGAACATCTCTTGCCCAAGCCTGAGCAAAGAGAAAAAATCTGCCCCCTACTAAATCCGGTCCCGGATTGGGGGCTGCCCCTTCATGCTGTCTTGGTAGCAACAGCGGGCTTCTTGGCTTGTTTATCTTTGTACCAGGCCTAGTTAGGTCTCCAGACTGACTTGGATTGAGCAAAATTCCCTTCCTGCTTTGTGGCGGAAGAGGAAGCAGAGGGTCCTCCTTTAAAGTTTCAAAAGGAACGAAAATTATTTTGTTTACCCCTCATCTTCACAGCCTTATTCTGAGGCAGGGAATGACTTTTACCTCCAGTAATGTCAGAAATGATTTCCTTCAATTCAGGCCCGAATAGGGTCTTACCTTTAAAAGGAATAGCTGAAAGCTTAGATTTTGATGACACATAAGCAGACCAAGATTTGAGCCATAACACTCTACGCGCTAAAATGGCAAAACCTGCATTTTTCGCCGCTAATTTAGCCATTTGAAAAGCGGCATCAGTAATAAAAGAATTAGCTAGATTGAGAGCCTTAATTCTATCCAAAATGTCATCTAATGGGGTCTCAACCTTAAGAGACTCTTCTAGAGTATCAAACCAAAAAGCTGCTGCAGTAGTAACTGGAACAATGCAAGCTATAGTTTGTAAAAGAAACCCCTGATGAATAAACAATTTCTTTAGAAGACCCTCTAACATTTTATCCATAGGATCTTTGAAAGCACAACTGTCCTCAATAGGTATAGTTGTACGCTTAACCAGGGTAGAAATAGCTCCCTCCACCTTAGGGACCGTTTGCCAAGAATCCCGAATGGTGTCAGATATGGGAAACATTTTCTTAAAATTAGGAGGGGGAGAGAACGGAATACCTGGTCTATCCCATTCCTTTGTAACAATGTCCGAAATTCTTTTAGGGACTGGAAAAACATCAGTGTAAGTAGGCACCTCTAGATATTTGTCCATCTTACACAATTTCTCTGGTGGTAGTATCACAATAGGGTCACAATCATCCAGAGTCGCTAAAACAGGCGGAGGTGTTCAAGCCTAAAATTAAAGGACATCATGTCTGAATCTGTCTGAGGCAACACATTTCCTGATTCTGAAAGTTCTACCTCAGACAGCAATTTCCCGACCCCCAAATCAGAGCACTGTGAGGGTACATCGGAAATGTCCAATAAAGCATCAGAGGTTTCAGTATGTACCGTAATACCTGACCTACTGCGTTTACCCTGTAAAACTGGCAGTTTAGATAATACCTCTGTAAGGGTAGTAGATATAACTGCAGCCATATCTTGCAGAGTAAAAGAATTAGACGCACTAGAAGTACTTGGCGTCGCTTGAGTGGGCGTTAAAGGTTGTGACACTTGGGGAGAATTGGATGGCATAACCTGATTCTCTTCAGACTAAAAATCATCCTTAGACATACTTTTATCACCTAAAATATGTTCTTTGCAGTGTAAGGCCCTTTCAGTACAAGAAGGACACAATGTAAGTGGGGGTTCCACAACGGCTTCTAAACACATAGAGCACTGACTTTCCTCTATGTCACACATGTTGAACAGGCTAGTAATAACCACAAAAGTCGTGAAAACACTTTATTTATTGAAAAAAACAAATTTTGAAAACACAAGTACTGCGCCTTTAAGAAGTAAAAAAGCGCACAATTTTTCCAAATCTGCTTAAAAATGCTATTAAGCGTTCAAATTTAGCATATATCTTTCCTATATTGTAGTCTGATATTGCACCACAAGTTTGGGACAAATTAACCCTCTAAATGAAAAAATGTCACACCAAAAACGTTATGAAAATAATCTTAGACAACCCCCTGCACCTCGCCACAGTTCTGCTGTGGCGCCTACCTGCCCTACCTAAGGGGTCTGACAAACGTCTCACTATGACTCCGGTAGACAATCTCTCAGTTTGCGCCCAACCGAAGCTGAAGTTTGTTGCCTTCTTGTCAAAATCAACTGTGCATCTGAGGCGCGAAAATTAGGCCGCGCCCATCACATGCGATGTACTCTCAGCCTAAAAAAACGCAAGTAAGCGGAACGGAACTAGCCATGTGGATAAGCATCCTAATTGTATGATATAGCCATATGAACCCCCAGCACAAACACCAGTGATATTAACCGTTTGGTCATAAAAACCGTTATGCTGCCCCAGTGCCTAAACCATGCTGCCATAATTTTCGCTTGCTGCATTTAGCCCATAACAATTAAATACACAGGTCTCCAGTAATACCCCTTCTTATGTCTATAGGTTTACCGCTTACCCCTTCCCTCTTGTGAACTATGTCAGCCTGTTCTGAAATATCACAGTCTCTTCAGAAGTAAATGACTGAACATACCTCAATGCTTGTAGCATGAAAACGTTCCCCACACTGAAGCTTCTCTAGTACTCCTCAGCCCTTCTGTGGGAACTCATATGGATCTTAGTGACATCTGCTAAGATAATCAACCTACAGGCAGAAATCTTCTTCGATATGCTGCCTGAGGAAAAATAGTACTCACCGGTACCATTTAAAATAAAAAATTCTTGATTGAAGAAACTAAAAACTATCATTTTAACACCTCTTTCACTTTACCTCTTCCTATTACTAGTATAGGCAAAGAGAATGACTGGGGGTGGAGAGAAGGGAGGAGCTATATATACAGCTCTGCTGTGGTGCTCTTTGCGATAATATCCCACAAGTAAGGATGAATCCGTGGACTCGTCTTATCTTGTAGAAGAAAGGGGGGTTACATTTGCTGCTTACTTGCGTTTTCAACACACAAAACTGTGGACAGATGGGGGTTACACAATTAAAAAGCAAATTGTACAAAAAACATAATTTATGCTTACCTGATAAATTCCTTTCTCCTGTAGTGTAGTCAGTCCACGGGTCATCCATTACTTATGGGATTATATCTCCTCCCTAACAGGAAGTGCAAGAGGATCACCCAAGCAGAGCTGCTATATAGCTCCTCCCCTCTACCTCATTCCCAGTCATTCGACCGAAACCAACGAGAAAGGAGAAACTATAGGGTGCAGTGGTGACTGGAGTTTAATTAAAATTTAGACCTGCCGTAAAAACAGGGCGGGCCGTGGACTGACTACACTACAGGAGAAAGGAATTTATCAGGTAAGCATAAATTATGTTTTCTCCTGTTAAGTGTAGTCAGTCCACGGGTCATCCATTACTTATGGGATACCAATACCAAAGCTAAAAGTACACGGATGACGGGAGGGACAGGCAGGACCTTTACACGGAAGGAACCACTGCCTGAAGAACCTTTCTCCCAAAAACAGCCTCCGAAGAAGCAAAAGTGTCAAATTTGTAAAATTTTGAAAAGGTGTGAAGTGAAGACCAAGTTGCAGCCTTGCAAATCTGTTCAACAGAGGCCTCATTTTTAAAGGCCCAAGTGGAAGCCACAGCTCTGGTAGAATGAGCTGTAATTCTTTAAGGAGGCTGCTGTCCAGCAGTCTCATAGGCTAAACGTATTATGCTACGAAGCCAGAAGGAGAGAGAGGTAGCCGAAGCCTTTTGACCTCTCCTCTGTCCAGAATAAACGACAAACAGGGAAGAAGTTTGTCGAAAATCTTTAGTTGCCTGCAAATAAAATTTCAAGGCACGGACGACGTCCAAATTGTGCAGAAGTCGTTCCTTCTTTGAAGAAGGGTTAGGGCACAATGATGGAACAACAATCTCTTGATTGATATTCCTGTTAGTGACTACCTTAGGTAAGAACCCAGGTCTAGTACGCAGAACTACCTTGTCTGAATGAAAAATCAGATAAGGAGAATCACAATGTAAGGCCGATAACTCAGAGACTCTTCGAGCCGAGGAAATAGCCATCAAAAAAAGAACTTTCCAAGATAACAGCTTGATATCAATGGAATGAAGGGGTTCAAACGGAACACCCTGTAAGACATTAAGAACTAAGTTTAAGCTCCATGGCGGAGCAACAGTTTTAAACACAGGCTTAATCCTGGCCAAAGCCTGACAAAAAGCCTGAACGTCTGGAACTTCTGACAGACGTTTGTGTAAAAGGATGGACAGAGCTGAGATCTGTCCCTTTAACTAACTAGCAGATAAACCCTTTTCTAAACCTTCTTGTAGAAAAGACAATATCCTAGGAATCCTAACCTTACTCCATGAGTAACTCTTGGATTCGCACCAATGCAAGTATTTACGCCATATTTTATGGTAGATCTTCCTGGTAACAGGTTTCCTAGCCTGTATTAAGGTATCAATCACTGACGCCGAGAATCCACGCTTTGATAGAATCAAGCGTTCAATCTCCATGCAGTCAGCCTCAGAGAAATTAGATTTGGATGTTTGAAAGGACCCTGAACCAGAAGGTCCTGTCTCAGAGGCAGAGACCATGGTGGACAGGACGACATGTCCACTAGATCTGCATACCAGGTCCTGCGTGGCCACGCAGGCGCTATTAGAATCACCGATGCTCTCTCCTGTTTGATCCTGGCAATCAATCGAGAAAGCATCGGGAAGGGTGGAAACACATAAGCCATGTTGAAGACCCAAGGTGCTGTCAGAGCATCTATCAGAACCGCTCCCGGGTCCCTGGACCTGGATCCGTAACAAAGAAGCTTGGCGTTCTGGCGAGACGCCATGAGATCCAGATCTGGTTTGCCCCAACGCCGAAGCAGTTGGGCAAATACCTCCGGATGAAGTTCCCACTCCCCCGGATGAAAAGTCTGGCGACTTAGGAAATCCGCCTCCCAGTTCTCCACGCCTGGGATGTGGATCGCTGACAGGTGGCAAGAGTGAGACTCTGCCCAGCGAATTATCTTTGAGACTTCCATCATCGCTAGGGAACTCCTTGTCCCTCCCTGATGGTTGATGTAAGCCACAGTCGTGATGTTGTCCGACTGAAACCTGATGAACCTCAGAGTTATTAACTGAGGCCAAGCCAGGAGGGCATTGAGAACTGCTCTTAATTCCAGAATGTTTATTGGAAGGAGTCTCTCCTCCTGAGTCCATAATCCCTGAGCCTTCAGGGAATTCCAGACAGCGCCCCAACCTAGCAGGCTGGCGTCTGTTGTTACAATCGTCCAATCTGGCCTGCTGAAGGGCATCCCCCTGGACAGATGTGGCCAAGAGAGCCACCATAGAAGAGACTCTCTGGTCTCTTGATCCAGATTCAGCATAGGGGACAAATCTGAGTAATCCCCATTCCACTGACTTAGCATGCACAATTGTAGTGGTCTGAGATGCAGGCGTGCAAAAGGTACTATGTCCATTGCCGCTACCATTAAGCCGATTACCTCCATGCATTGAGCCACTGACGGGTGTTGAATGGAATGAAGGACACGGCAAGCATTTAGAAGTTTTGTTAACCTGTCCTCTGTCAGGTAAATTTTCATTTCTACAGAATCTGTAAGAGTCCCCAAGAAGGGAACTCTTGTGAGTGGCAATAGAGAACTCTTTTCTACGTTCACCTTCCACCCATGCGACCTTAGAAATGCCAGAACTAACTCTGTATGAGACTTGGCAGTCTGGAAACTTGACGCTTGTATCAGAATGTCGTCTAGGTACGGAGCTACCGAGATTCCTCGCGGTCTTAGAACCGCCAGAAGAGAGCCCAGAACCTTTGTAAAGATTCTTGGAGCTGTAGCTAACCCGAAGGGAAGAGCTACAAACTGGTAATGCCTGTTTAGGAAGGCAAACCTTAGGTACCGATAATGATCCTTGTGAATCGGTATGTGAAGGTAGGCATCCTTTAAATCCACTGTGGTCATGTACTGACCCTTTTGGATCATAGGTAAGATTGTCCGAATAGTTTCCATTTTGAACGATGGAACTCTTAGGAATTTGTTTAGGATCTTTAAGTCCAAGATTGGTCTGAAGGTTCCCTCTTTTTTGGGAACCACAAACAGATTTGAGTAAAACCCTTGTCCGTGTTCCGACCGCGGAACTGGGTGGATCACTCCCATTAGTAAAAGGTCTTGTACACAGCGTAGAAACGCTTCTTTCTTTATCTGGTTTGCTGACAACCTTGAAAGATGAAATCTCCCTTTTGGAGGAGAAGCTTTGAAGTCCAGAAGATATCCCTGAGATATGATCTCTAACGCCCAGGGATCCTGGACATCTCTTGCCCAAGCCTGGGCGAAGAGAGAAAGTCTGCCCCCCACTAAATCCGTTTCCGGATCGGGGGCCCTCACTTCATGCTGTCTTAGGGGCAGCAGCAGGTTTTCTGGCCTGCTTGCCCTTGTTCCAGGACTGGTTAGGTTTCCAGCCCTGTCTGAAGTGAGCAACAGTTCCTTCCTGTTTTGGAGCGGAGGAAGTTGATGCTGCTCCTGCCTTGAAGTTACGAAAGGCACGAAAATTAGACTGTCTAGCCCTTGGTTTGGCTCTGTCTTGAGGCAGGGCATGGCCCTTACCTCCAGTAATGTCAGCGATAATTTCTTTCAAACCAGGCCCGAATAATGTCTGCCCTTTGAAAGGTATGTTAAGCAATTTAGATTTAGAAGTCACATCGGCTGACCAGGATTTAAGCCACAGCGCTCTGCGCGCTTGAATGGCGAATCCGGAGTTCTTAGCCGTAAGTTTAGTTAAATGTACTACGGCATCAGAAATAAATGAATTAGCTAGCTTAAGGACTCTAAGCTTGTCTATAATCTCATCCAATGTAGCTGAGCTAATGGTCTCTTCCAGAGACTCAAACCAGAATGCCGCCGCAGCCGTGACAGGCGCAATGCATGCAAGGGGTTGTAATATAAAACCTTGTTGAACAAACATTTTCTTAAGGTAGCCCTCTAACTTTTTATCCATTGGATCTGAAAAAGCACAGCTATCCTCCACCGGCATAGTGGTACGCTTAGCTAGAGTAGAAACTGCTCCCTCCACCTTAGGGACCGTCTGCCATAAGTCCCGTGTGGTGGCGTCTATTGGAAACATTTTTCTAAATATAGGAGGGGGTGAAAAAGGCACACCGGGTCTATCCCACTCCTTGTTAACAATTTCTGTAAGCCTTTTAGGTATAGGAAAAACGTCAGTACACGTCGGTACCGCAAAATATTTATCCAGCCTACATATTTTCTCTGGGATTGCAACCGTGTTACAATCATTCAGAGCCGCTAATACCTCCCCTAGTAATACACGGAGGTTCTCAAGCTTAAATTTAAAATTTGAAATGTCTGAGTCCAGTTTACTTGGATCAGATCCGTCACCCACAGAACGAAGCTCTCCGTCCTCATGTTCTGCAAATTGTGACGCAGTATCAGACATGGCTCTATTATTATCAGCGCACTCTGTTCTCACCCCAGAGTGGTCGCGTTTACCCCTAAATTCTGGCAATTTAGATAATACTTCAGTCATAACATTAGCCATGTCTTGCAAAGTGATTTGTATGGGCCGCCCTGATGTACTTGGCGCCACAATATCACGCATCTCCTGAGCGGGAGACGAAGGTACTGACACGTGAGGAGAGTTAGTCGGCATAACTTCCCCCTCGTTGTCTGGTGGAATTTTCTTTACATGTACAGATTGGCTTTTATTTAAAGTAGCATCAATGCAATTAGTACACAATTTTCTATTGGGCTCCACATTGGCCTTTAAACATATTGCACAAAGAGATTCCTCTGTGTCAGACATGTTTAAACAAACTAGCAATGAAACTAGCAAGCTTGGAAAATACTTTTCAAATAAATTTACAAGCAATATAAAAAACGTTACTGTGCCTTTAAGAAGCACAAAAACAACTCACAGTTGAAATAACAATGAACCAAAATAGTTATAGCAACCAAATTTTCACAGTAAATGCATTAAGTAAGCAAAGGATTGCACCCACCAGCAAATGGATGATTAACCCCTTAGTACCCAAAAAACGGATAACAATTTAATATAAACGTTTTTATCACAGTCAAAAGCACAGTCTCACAGGTCTGCTGTGAGTGATTACCTCCGTCAAAACTAGTTTTGGAGACCCCTGGGCTCTGTAGAGACGTCCTGGATCATGGAGAAGGAAATAGGAAGACTGTGACTGAATTTTTACTGCGCAATAAAGCGCCAAAATAGGCCCCTCCCACTCATGTTACAACAGTGGGGAAGCTCAGTAAACTGATTTTATTCATAAATAAACGACAGCCATGTGGAAAATAATGCCCAAAAAGTTTTATCACCAAGTACCTCAGAGAAAAAACGATTAACATGCCAGTAAACGTTTAAAAATAAAAATATTAAATGTTATTAATTAGCCTGCTGCTAGTCGCTTTCACTGCAGTGGAGGCTCAAATATAAGTTAAATGTATACAGTATTTTCTTAGTGAAGTTCCATTCCCCAGAAATACCTCAGTGTAAACATACATACATATCAGCCTGATACCAGTCGCTACTACTGCATTTAAGGCTGCACTTACATTACATGGGTATTAGCAGTATTTTCTCAGTCAATTCCATTCCTTAGAAAATAATATACTGCAACATACCTCCTTGCAGGTGAACCCTGCCCGCTGTCCCCTGTTCTGAAGTTACCTCACTCCTCAGAAGGCCGAGAACAGCAAATGGATCTTAGTTACGTCCGCTAAGATCATACACAAACTCAGGTAGATTCTTCCTCTAATACTGCCTGAGAAAAAACAACACACTCCGGTGCTGTTTAAAATAACAAACTTTTGATTGAAGAAATAAAAACTAAGTTTAACAACCACAGTCCTCTCACACGTCCTATCTATTAGTTAGGTGCAAGAGAATGACTGGGAATGAGGTAGAGGGGAGGAGCTATATAGCAGCTCTGCTTGGGTGATCCTCTTGCACTTCCTGTTAGGGAGGAGATATAATCCCATAAGTAATGGATGACCCGTGGACTGACTACACTTAACAGGAGAAACTGGGATTTAAATTATTCAGCAGTAATAGCCCACAGCACACCTCAAAACATAAGAGCTAAGAGAATGAAAATTAAGTAGCACAGTAAATCTACACCCAGCACCCCTAGCAGCTCTTATCTACAGGGCACAGAAGGGGTTAAACTTGCCAGAATAAAACACCAAAATGCCTTAGAATCAACTCAATTAAATTCACTGCAGCTGAAAGAGAAAAGGGAAAAGGTTGCCAATTAGGGGCGGGGCTTATCACCCTAGCAATATGCAGGCCCAAGATTTGTGCAGTAATTAGAAATTAACTGTCAACATATAAAATTGAGAAAAAAATACCTCTTGTAAGGCCCGTGTACTCCTGCCCAACTGCACTGTGAGCGGTTTAACGGATAACTGCACAAGACAGTTACTGGTTCTATTAAAGAGATAGTACTCATTTGTAGAAAAATGCAAAAATAAGTTTGAGGTAAAAATGGTAAATTGAGCTGCTTAGGAGTCCTAAGGATGCTAGATGATTACTATCGTATACATTGGTAAAGCGCCTCAGGTGTAAGGCTGCGACCCTCAGCTATGTAGTACCTGAAAGTTGAGTACTATTGGCTAGCTCCTGGGCTGTGTAGTGCATGAGTCACTTACCTGGAATGAAGCACCCCTCCACTGGGTCTTGCCTGGGAGACCTCACAGGTTGCTGATCCAGTAGAGAGCCCATCCAGTGCAAGTAACTACACTGCAGAGGATACTGCGGATATACCTATAACCCCTCAGGTGGAGGTGAGAGAATAGTCCCTGCAATGCCTGAGGGCAGTTATGGCTGTTAGATTACCGACTAGGGCTCTGGAAAGCATCCCTGTTTCACTCAGAGTCTTAAATCTTCTTGGAGTGAAGTTGCCTAGGGGTACTGGGTCAGGTCTAAGCCCACAAATCATATGAAAAAATAATAAAAAACTCTTAATAGTAGAGCACCTCTGAAATCTATAACCTCTCTCCTGGAATATATCCCACATGTTATGAAGCTATGTACTCTCATCAGCTAAGAAGAAAAATGCACAAGACTTAAAAAGGCCATGAGGATCAGTGTCTGACGACTCACTGTGCTATAAACTAAAACGAAGAAAAAAAAACAAAACTGCTGAGACAAAAAAAAAAACAGAACAGACTATGCAGTACTACAACGCGGAGACCAAAAAAATAGAACACAAACAAAAAAATCAGAAATCTTTTTTAAAATGTAGACACAAAAGACAACAGTCTATGCATTACTACAACGCTGAGGCAAAAAAAAAAAAAAACCCACAAATAAAAGAACAAATTAAATAAAACGCAGACACAAATAAAGACACTGCATTACAGAAGAGACAAAAAAAAAATAGAACACATGGATAGAGGGATTAGGATAGATGGATAGAGTGATAGGGATAGATGGATAGAGATATGCCTCCTAAGAGGTATATTTCTTTCCTTACACATTTTGGTCCGTGTACGCAAGCTTCAACACTATATATATATATATATATATATATATATATATATATATATATATATATATAGATTCACACACAGAGTTGTATGCAAATGTTTAGGGACCCCTGACAATTTCCATGATTTTCATTTATAAATAATTGGGTGTTTGAATCAGCAATTTTTTTTGATCTATCAAATAACTTAAGGACACAGTAATATTTCAGTAGTGAAATAAGGTTTATTGGATTAAAAGAAAATTTGCAATATGCATCAAAACGAAATTAGAGAGGTGCATAAATTTGGGCACCCTTATCATTTTGCTGATTTGAATACCTGTAACAACCTAGCACTGATTAATTGGAACACACAATTGGTTTGGTAAACCCATTAAGCCTTGAACCTCATAGACAGGTGCATCCAATCATGAGAAAAGGTATTTAAGGTGGCCAATTACAAGTTGTTCTCTTTGACTCTCCTCTAAAGAGTGGCAACATGGGGGCCTCAAAACAACTCTCAAATGACCTGAAAACAAAGATTGATCAACATTATAGTTTAGGAGAAGGATACAAAAAGCTATTGCAGAGATTTAAGCTGTCAGTGTCCACTGTGAGGAACATAGTGAGGAAATGTTAAGGCCAGAAGTGGCAGGCCAAGTAAAATATCAGAGAGGCAAAGGCTGGTGAGAACGGTCAAAAACAGCACACAGACCACCTCCAAAGACCTTAAACATCATCTTGCTGCAGATGGTGTCACTGTGCATCGTTCAACAATTCAGCACACTTTGCACAAGGAGAAGCTGTATGGGAGAGTGATGCTGAAGAAGCCTTTTCTGCACACACGTTACAAACCGAGTCGCTTGAGGTATGCAAACGCACATTTGGACAAGCCAGCTTCATTTTGGAAGAAGGTGCTGTGGACTGATGAAACAAAGATCGAGTTATTTGGTCATAACAGGGGGCATTATGCGTGGTGGCAAAAGAACACAACGTTCCAAGACAAACACTTGTTACCCACAGTAAAATTTGGTGGATGTTCCATCATGCTGTGGGGCAAGTGCCGGTACTGGGAATCTTGTTAAAGTTGAGGGTCTAATGGATTTCACTCAATATCAGCAGATACTTGAAAATAATGTTGAGGAATCAGTCACAAAGTTGAAGTTACGCCGGGGCTGGATATTTTAAATAGACAATGACACAAAACACTGCTCAAAATCTACTCTGGCAGTACAATGTTCTGGAAAGGCCATTCCACTCCCCAGACCTGAATATCATTGAAAATCTGTGGGGTGATTTAAAGCAGGCTGTCCATGCTCGGCAACCATCAAACCTATCTGAAATGGAGATGTTTTGCAAGGAGGAATGGTCCAAAATACTTTCATCCGGAATCCAGACACTCATTACAGGCTATAGGAAGCATCTAAAGCATCTAGAGGCTGTTATTTCTGCTAAAGGAGGCTCTACTAAATATTGATGCAATATTTCTGTTGGGATGCACAAATTTATGCGCCTGTCTAATTTCATTTTGATGCATATTGCACATTTTCTGTTAATCCAATAAACCTCATTTCACTACTGAAATATTGCTGTATCCTTCAGTTATTTGATAGATCAAAATGAAATTGCTGATCCAAACACCCAATTATTTATAAATGGAAATCATGTAAATTGTCAGGGGTGCCTAAACTTTTGCATACAACTGTATTTATATATATATATATATATATACACACACACACACACACATTTTTTATGATTTATTTATTATATATACACACATACATACAAATATAATAAAATACACCATTAAAACAATCATGTGACTCCTCACCCACTATAAAAGACAAAGACAGAAACAGATTTATTAAGAAAATCCATATTTTGACAAGTGATATAAAAGATTAAACTTCAGTATACTATTTCCTTTTTTTTCTCCAACATCGGGTTTCCTATCACTGGCAGCCCCACCTTTCAGCGTTCTGTTTGTGTGCGCAAGTCCGTTGTAACTGGATCATGCTGAATGGTCTGGTGCAGCATGAGCGCAAGAAGGCCAGCCCGATTAGTCATAGCCATACGGACATTGCGTTCTTGTTCAAACAACTCGTCCAACTTGTACCACTGCAGGCAAAACAGGAAAATATTATAATTGGCCATGAGATATTGGTTGTGAAGAAGGGGTATGGATGTAAAAGCAGAACTTAAATGGACAATGAAATCAAAATGAAACTTTCAAGATTCAGATAAAGCATACAATTTTAAACAACTTTCCAACTTCCTTCCATTAACAAAATATGCAGAGTTTTTTTATATTTACACTTTTTGAGTCACCAGCTCCTACTGAGCATATATGCAAGAATTCACAGCATATACGTATATGCATTTGTGATTGGCTGATGGCTGTCACATGATACAGGGGGAGTGGAAATAGACAAACTTTAAAATTTGACAGAAAAAAAAATCTACTACTCATTTGATTTGTTGATTATGTAAATCTACTGTATTTACTGGTCCTTTAAAGGGACAGTCTAGTCAAAATTAAACTTTCATGATTAAGATAGGGCATGCAATTTTTAACAACTTTGCAATTTACTTTAATCATCAAATCTGCTTTGTTCTCTTGGTATCCTTTGTGAAAAGGTAGGCTCATATGCTAATTTCTAAGCAGTTGAAATGCCTTTTATCTCAGTGCATTTTGACAGACACTACTACGTCATGTGTGTCATATAGATAACATTGTGCTCACACCCGAGGAGTAATTTAAGAGTGAGCACTGATTGGCTAAAATGCAAGTCTGCCAAAAGAACTGAAATAAGGGGGTAGTCTGCAGAGACTTAGAAACTAGGTAATTACAGAGGTAAAAAGTAAATTCATATAACAGTGTTGGTTATACAAATCTGGGGAATGGGTAATAAAGGGATTATCTATCTTTTTAAACAATAAAAATTTTGGAGTAGACTGTCCCTTTAATAAAAATAAATAAAAGTTAAAACAAAGCAAATTCTATAAACTATGTTTTCTTCAAAATGCTGCAAGTTGTCAAAACCAGCTACTTGATTTGAAGCATTTTGAAGAAAAACTAGGTTACAGTATTTAGTTTCTTGCCTCTCTAGGGAAAACAACACTTTTTTCACACAGAAGAGGTGTTTAATGTCTATTTAATTTAACAATTTTATGTCAAACTATTTAACATTTAAATAGTGCTCTTTCATATGTATGATATCTATATAGTTTTATAGTTTAGTACTACTACCTGTGAATAAATAAATAAAAAATATTTAAACAAAAAGTTATGCTCTGTCTCAAGTGCTTAAAGGTACTTCTACTGAGTTAAACGATTAAAAAATACCAATCCACCTCAAGATTGGAATACATTTACCTAAAGACAAAAAGGAAATTTATGCTTACCTGATAAATTGATTTCTTCTACGATACGACGAGGCAGATGATACTCCTCAGCCAAAAAGAAAGAGAGGTAGCCGTAGCTTTCTGACCCCTACGCTTTCCAGAATAAACAATGAATAATGAAGATGATTGACGGAAATCCTTGGTTGCCTGTAAGTAAAACTTCAAGGCACGGACCACGTCCAGGTTATGTAACAGACGCTCCTTCTTAGAAGAAGGATTAGGACACAAGCAAGGAACAACAATTTCCTGATTAATATTCTTATTTGAAACAACCTTAGGAAGAAATCCAGGTTTTGTACGTAAAACCACCTTATCAGAATGAAATATAAGATAAGGCGAATCACATTGCAACAATGAAAGCTCAGAAACTCTTCATGCAGAAGAAATAGCAACCAAAAACAGAACTTTTCAAGATAACAACTTAATATCTATGGAATGCATGGGTTCAAACGGAACCCCTTGAAAAACTTGAAGAACTAAATTCAAACTCCAGGGAGGAATAATTGGTCTAAATACAGGCTTAATTCTGGTTAGAGCCTGACAAAAAGACTGAACATCTGCCAAACGTTTGTGAAGCAAAATTGACAAAGCAGAAATCTGTCCCTTTAAGGAACTAGCTGATAACCCTTTCTCCAATCCTTCTTGGAGAAAAGACAGAATCCTCGGAATCCTAACTTTACTCCATGAGTAACCCTTGGATTCACACCAATAAAGATATTTACGCCATATCTTATGATAGATTTTTCTAGTGACAGGCTTACGAGCCCGAATCAGAGAATCCCCGCTTAGATAAAATCAAGCGTTCAATCTCCAAGCAGTCAGCTGCACAGAATTTAGATTTGGATGTTGGAAAGGTCCTTGAATGAGAAGGTCCTGTCTCAAAGGAAGTTTCCACGGTGGCAGAGAGGACATGTCCACTAGAACCGCATACCAAGTCCTGCGTGGCCACGCAGGCGCTATCAGGATTACTGAAGCTCTCTCCTTTTTGATCCGAGCAATCACACGTGGAAGGAGAGGAAACGGTGGAAACACATAAGCTAGGCTGAACGACCAAGGCACTGCCAAGGCATCTATTAGTTCAGCCTGAGGATCCCTCAACCTGGATCCGTAACATGGAAGCTTGGCATTCTGACGAGATGCCATCAGATCTAATTCCGGTCTGCCTCCGGATTGAGTTCCCACTCCCCCGGATGAAAAGTCTGACTACTTAGAAAATCCGCTTCCCAGTTCTCTACACCTGAGATGTAGATTGCCGATAGATAGCAAGAGTGGGCCTCCGCCCATCGGATTATCTTTGATACTTCTATCATCGCTAAGGAACTCCTTGTTCCCCCCTGATGATTGATGTACGCCACAGTCGTGATATTGTCCGACTGGAATCTGATGAATTTGGCCGAAGCCAACTGAGGCCACGCCTGAAGCGCATTGAATATTGCTCTCAGTTCCAGAATATTGATTGGAAGTAGAGACTCCACCTGAGTCCAAACACCCTGAGCCTTCAGGGAATTCCAGACTGCACCCCAGCCCAGAAGACTGGCGTCCGTTGTCACTATCACCCACAAGGGTCTGCGGAAACATGTCCCCTGGGACAGATGATCCGGCGACAACCACCAAAGAAGAGAGTCTCTGGTCTCTTGACCCAGATTTATCTGAGGAGATAAATTCGCATAGTCCCCATTCCACTGTCAGAGCATGCACAGCTGCAGTGGTCGGAGATGAAAGCGAGCAAACAGAATGATGTCCATTGCCGCTACCATTAATCCAATGACCTCCATACACTGAGCCACTGATGGCCGAGGAATGGACTGAAGTGCTCGGCAAGTATTTAGAATCTTTGTTTTTCTGACCTCCGTCAAATATTTTCATGTCTCCCGAGTCTATCAGAGTTCCCAAGAAGGGAACCCTTGTCCGTGGAACTAGTGAACTCTTTTCTATGTTCACCTTCCAACCGTGAGTTCTCAGGCAAGACAACACTATGTCTGTGTGAGATTTTGTCAGATAAGTTGACGCCTGAATCAGAATATCGTCCAGATAACGCGCCACTGCTATGCCCCGCGGTCTGAGAACTGCTAGAAGAGACCTTAGAACCTTTGTGAAGATTCTGGGTGCTGTGGCCAATACGAAGGGAAGAGCCACGAACTGATAATGTTTGTCCAGGAAGGCAAACCTTAGGAACTGATGATGATCCTTGTGGATAGGGATATGAAGGTATGCATCCTTCAAGTCCACGGTAGTCATATATTGACCCTCCTAGATCATTGGTAAGATTGTTCGTATAGTCTCCATCTTGAACGATGGAACTCTGAGAAACTTGTTTAGACACTTGAGATCTAAAATGGGTCTGAAAGTTCCCTCTTTTTTGGGAACCACGAAAAGATTTGAGTAAAACCCCTGTCCCTGTTCCAGTTTTGAAACGGGACAAATTACTTCCATGGTAAAGAGGTCTTCTACACAGCGTAAGAACGCCTCTCTTTTTATCTGGTCTACAGAGAATCGTGAAAGATGAAATCTCCCTCTTGGGAGAAAATCCTTGAATTCCAGTTGATACCCGTGGGTCACGATTTCCAATACCCATGGGTCCTGAACATTTCTTGCCCAAGCCTGGGCAAAGAAAGAAAGTCTGCCCCCTACCAGATCCAGTCCCGGATCGGGGGCCATCCCTTCATGCTGTCTTTGTAGCAGCAGCGGGCTTCTTGGATTGTTTACCTTTATTCCAAGCCTGGTTGGGTCTCCAGACGGACTTGGATTGAGCAAAATTCCCTTCCTGCTTTGGGGAGGAAGAGGAAGCAGAGGGTATTCCTTTAAAATTTCGAAAGGAATGAAAATTATTTTGTTTACCCCTCATCTTAACAGACTTATCCTGAGATAGGGCGTGGCATTTACCTCCAGTAATGTCAGAAATAATTTTCTTCAGTTCAGACCCGAATAGGGTCTTACCCTTAAAAGGAATAGCTAAAAGCTTAGACTTTGATGACACATCATCAGACCACGATTTGAGCCATAACGCTCTACGCGCCAAAATGGCAAATCCTGCATTTTTCACAGCTAATTTAGCAATTTGAAAAGCGGCATCTGTAATAAAAGAATTGGCTAGCTTGAGAGCCTTAATTCTATCCAAAATATCCTCTAATGGGGTCTCAACCTTCAGAGACTCTTCTAGAGCATCAAACCAAAAAGCTGCTGCAGTAGTAACTGGAACAATGCAGGCTGTAGGTTGTAAAAACAAAATTTATGCTTACCTGATAAATTTCTTTCTCTTGTGGTGTATCCAGTCCACGGGTTCATCCATTACTTGTGGGATATTCTCCTTCCCAACAGGAAGTTGCAAGAGGACAACCACAGCAGAGCTGTTTATATAGCTCCTCCCCTAACTGCCACCCCCAGTCATTCGACCGAAGACAAGCAAGAAAAAGGAGAAACTATAGGGTGCAGTGGTGACTGTAGTTTAAAAATAAAAAACACCTGCCTTAAAGTGACAGGGCGGGCCGTGGACTGGATACACCACAAGAGAAATAAATTTATCAGGTAAGCATAAATTTTGTTTTCTCTTGTAAGGTGTATCCAGTCCACGGGTTCATCCATTACTTGTGGGATACCAATACCAAAGCTTTAGGACACGGATGAAGGGAGGGACAAGGCAGGAACTTAAATGGAAGGCACCACTGCCTGCAAGACCTTTCTCCCAAAAATAGCCTCTGAGGAAGCAAAAGAATCAAATTTGTAGAATTTAGAAAAAGTATGAAGCGAAGACCAAGTCGCCGCCTTACAAAACTGTTCAACAGAGGCCTAATTTTTAAAAGCCCATGTGGAAGCTACCGCTCTAGTGGAATGAGCTGTAATTCTTTCAGGAGGCTGCTGGCCAGCAGTCTCATAAGCTAAACGGATTATGCTTCTCAGCCAAAAAAAAAAAGAGAAGATGCCGAAGCCTTTTGGCCTCTCCTCTGTCCAGAGTAGACAACAAACAATGCAGATGTTTGACGAAAATCCTTAGTAGCTTGTAAATAAAACTTTAAAGCACGAACTACGTCAAGATTGTGTAATAGACGTTCCTTCTTTGAAGAATGATTAGGACACAGTGAAGGAACTACAATCTCCTGATTGATATTCTTATTAGATACCACCTTAGGAAGAAATCCAGGTTTGGTACGCAACACTACCTTATCTGTATGGAATATCAGATAAGGGGAATCACACTGTAAGGCAAATAACTCTGAAACTCTTCGAGCCGAAGAGATAGCTACCAAAAACAGAACTTTCCAAGATAAAAGCTTGATATCTATGAAATGCAGAGGTTCAAACGGAACCCCTTGAAGAACTTTAAGAAATAAATTTAAACTCCATGGTGGAGCAACAGGTTTAAACACAGGCGTGATTCTAACTAAAGCCTGACAAAACGCCTGAACGTCTGGAACATCTGCCAGACGCTTGTGCAGAAGAATAGACAGAGCAGAAATCTGTCCCTTTAAGGAACTAGCTGACAATCCCTTCTCCAATCCTTCTTTCGAGCCTGAATTAAGGTATCAATGACCGACTCGGAGAAACCACGTTTTGATAAAATCAAGCGTTCAATCTCCAAGCAGTCAGCCGCAGAGAATATAGATTTGGATGTTTGAATGGACCTTGGAGTAGAAGGTCCTGTCTCAGCGGCAGAGTCCATGGTGGAAGGGATGACATGTCCA
Organism: Bombina bombina; assembly: GCF_027579735.1. Classification (NCBI taxonomy): domain Eukaryota; kingdom Metazoa; phylum Chordata; class Amphibia; order Anura; family Bombinatoridae; genus Bombina; species Bombina bombina. The sequence goes on from NC_069510.1 coordinate 56,099,787, forward strand.
CCAGATCTGCATACCAAGTCCTGCGTGGCCACGCAGGTGCTATTAAAATCACTGAAGCTCTCTCCTGCTTGATCTTGGCAATCAGATGAGGGAGGAGAGGAAATGGTGGGAACACATAAGCCAGGCTGAAGGACCAGGGCACTGCTAGAGCATCTTATCAGCGCTGCCTGGGGATCCCTTGACCTGGACCCGCAACAGGGAAGCTTGGCATTCTGACGAGACGCCATCAGATCCACTTCTGGTTTGCCCCATAGTTGAATCAGCTGGGCAAATACCTCCGGATGGAGCTCACACTCCCCCGGATGAAAAGTCTGCCGACTTAGAAAATCCGCCTCCCAGTTCTCTACTCCTGGGATATGGATAGCTGAGAGATGGCAAGAGTGAACCTCTGCCCATAGAATTATCTTTGAAACCTCCAACATTGCCAGGGGGCTTCTTGTCCCCCCCTGATGGTTGATATAGGCTACAGTCGTGATATTGTCCGACTGAAATCTGATGAACCTGACTGCAGCTAGCTGAGGCCAAGCCTGAAGAGCATTGAATATCGCTCTCAGTTCCAGAAAGTTTATCGGAAGGAGGGCTTCCTCCTGAGTCCACGAACCCTGAGCTTTCAGGGAGTTCCAGACTGCGCCCCAGAGGTAAAACTACACTAAGTCACCACATATCTCTTGATACTTCCTTTCTTGTCGAGAGTTGCAAGAGAATGACTGGGGGTGGCAGTTAGGGGAGGAGCTATATAGACAGCTCTGCTCTGGGTGTCCTCTTGCAACTTCCTGTTGGGAAGGAGAATATCCCACAAGTAATGGATGAACCCGTGGACTGGATACACCTTACAAGAGAAAGAAAACCCTGATGAATAAAAAATTTCTTTAGAAGACCCTCTAACTTCTTATCCATAGGGTCTTTGAAAGCACAACTGTCCTCAATAGGTATAGTTGTACGCTTAGCCAGGGTAGATATAGCTCCCTCCACCTTAGGTAGGGACCGACTGCCAAGATTCCTGAATGGTGTCTGATATGGGAAACATTTTCTTAAAATTAGGAGGAGGAGAGAACAGTATACCTGGTCTATCCCATTCCTTTTTTACAATTTCCGAAATTCTTTTAGGAACCGGAAAAACATCAGTGTAAGTAGGTACACCTCTAGATATTTGTCCATCTTACACAATTTCTCTGGTGGTATCACAATCATCCAGAGTCGCTAAAACCTCCCGAAGTAACAGGCGGAGGTGTTCCAGTTTAAATTTAAAGGACATGACGCCGAATCTGTCTGAGATAATATCTTTCCTGAATCTGAAAGTTCTCCCTCAGACAGCAATTCCCTGACCCCCAACTCAGAGCACTGTGAGGGTACGTCGGAAATAGCCAATAAAGCATCAGAGGATTCAGTATTCACATTAATACCTGACCTACTGCGTTTACCCTGTAACACTAGTAATTTATATAATACCTCTGTAAGGGTAGTTGACATAACTGCAGCCACCTCCTGCAGAGTAAAAGAATTAGACGCACTAGAGGTACTTGGCGTCGCTTGTGTGGGCGTTAATGGTTGTGACACTTGGGGAGAATTGGATGGCATATCCTGATTCTCTTCAGACTGAGAATCATCCTTGGGCACACTTTCTTTACTTAAAATATGCTTTTTACATTGTAAGGCCCTTTCAGTACAAGAGGTACACAACGTAAGAGGGTGTTCCACAATGGCCTCTAAACACATAGAGCAATTAGTATCCTCAATGTCAGACATGTTGAACAGACTAGCAATAACCACAATAGTCGTTAAAACACTTTATTTATTGATTTAAACTATTTTTTGAAAAACGTGTACTGCGCCTTTAAGAAATAAAAAAGCGCACAATTTTTCCCAAACTGCCTTAAAACGTTAAATAAAGCTGCATAATTAACTACACATAATCAATAGTGCCAAAAATTATTGCACCCTAAGAGCAAAGGTTGAAATTAACCTCCAAAATATATTTATAGCAAAAAATATGTTTGATTTGAAAAAATAACCCCTGCACCTCGCCACACCTCTGCTGTGGCGCCTACCTGCCCCCAGGGTACTGCCAAAAGACTCGACAACGATCCGGTTAACAGAACACCAGTTTAGGCCCAACCGGAGCTAATGACTGCTGCCTTCTCAGTCAGAGTAAACTGCGCGTCTGAGCGCGCGAAAATAGGCCCCGTCCATCTTGGACGACGTTCGCATTAGACTGTACAACCGCATGGGAAGCGGTTTAGCAATAAAGCCATGTGGTCCCCTAAGCACAACACAAATATACAGCCATACTGATTATTTGATCCTTCAAAATAAAAACCGTTAAGCTGCCTCTCCCTGTGTCCCTTTATATACGCTGCTTTTAAGCCCTTTATAAATGCTGAGCCCAGTATTATGTCAATAAAATAAATAAACACAGGATTTTCAGTAATACCCTTTGTTTACAGGTCTACTGCTTACCCCTTCCTTTGCAGGGAAAAAATGTCAGCCAGTTCTAATATACCAAGTCTCCTCAGAAATAAAGGACCTCAATGCTGCTTGTAGCATGAAACCGTTCTCCACACTGAATATTTCTCTTGTACTACCTTCAGAAGCTCTGTGGGAACCAACATGGATCTTAGTTACATCTGCTAAGATCATCAAGCTCAGGGCAGAAATCTTCTTCCATATCTCCCTGAGGAAAATAGTACTCACCGGTACCATTTAAAATAAAAAACTTCTTGATTGAAGAAACTAAAACTAACACCTCACTTTACCTCTTCCTATTACTAACACAGGCAAAGAGAATGACTGGGGGTGGAGGGAAGGGAGGAGCTATATATACAGCTCTGCTGTGGTGCTCTTTGCCACTTCCTGTTAGCAGGAGGTTAATATCCCACAAGTAAGGATGAAATCCGTGGACTCGTCGTATCTTGTAGAAGAAATGGGTGCTTTTAAGTGCACCTATAACGAACAAAATTTGCAGAAAGATAAAATGTGTGCAAAGAACACCACAACTACATGGGCACTAAAGCCTCAATATTCCAAATAATGATAAGTGTCAGTATACATACCACACGTACTCTCTCCAGGTCCACCTCTGCCCTCCGCAGCTTCTCCCAACAGTAATGCCGGTTACACTTCCTCTTTGGGACACGACAAAAGTCACCAGTCAGATCAAACACATCCTTTACCATGGGACAGCCACACACCTCATCTGCAGGAACCTGGAGACAGACAACATTAATAACTGCATATAGAGAAAGACCCCTAATGTAAAGCTATGTTTAAAGGGATATTAAAAGACAAAGCAGTACATAAAATATTTTACCTATTTTAACTCCAAGACTGGCACCCAACAAACTGATCCATATGTACAGCGCACATACTTGCCTGTTTATATTGTAAGTACAATCAGCAGTTGCATTTTCTCCAAGGTCTGCACCAGGAGCATGTAAAAAGGTGCCAACCTCTGAGTTAAACAGGTAGAAGCATTTTAATACGCGCATCAAAAACTTGCTTAAAATGATTTACTGTGGCTATATTTTATGCTACAAAGCCTCTTTAATTTTGCTAGCTTTTATGAATTTACCTTGGGGTCACGGGAATGTTCAGGACACAGGACCTGCAATCGCTTGCAATATGTCTTACTCTGAGTGTTATAAACATCACAGAAAAGGCGAGTGGCTCTAATAAGAAAAGAATTTATGTCAATAATTGCTAATAGTAAACAGTGAAAATCTGTGGTTGGGGCATTATGAGGAGTTTGGAAAAAAAGAGAGAGAGAATGCAAGTTCATAACGCAGATGTAATGTATTGTGCACTACTCAAGACTATGGTGGGAGTTATTTGTTTATTAGTACAACTTACCCTTCAATTCTAGTTGGGTACATAGAGCCAAAGGATGTTTGACTCTCATACTGAAAAATAGAGCACAAGAGAAGACAAATCAGTAAGCAATGGCTGCCATGCACACAGCACAAGGTACAGTATATTGCAGATAACTGCCTTTAATGGAGGACAAACAATATTGTGAAGCAGTACTCCTTCTTACAAATAATATAACTGACCTTAGCATAGCATCTCTCCATGTGCCTTAAAGCAACCTTGGGATTAATGGGATGGCCACAGGATACACAAAAGATCTGCAAGTCTGTATCATCACTGTCACCTTCATTAGTCTATTGGAAACATAAGATTCAGATTCACCAATCTAATATCACACACACCTTATGAGTAAAAAGATGATACATTGTGAATCTCCTTAATAGTCCTCAAGTAACCCAAACTGTGTAAAATTTAAGGAACATAAAAAGCCTTGCAATTACAAGACTTGTCTTTAGTATATTCAAAGGAACCGTCTGAGGAGTGTGTTATTCTTAAACTAACTTATTTCTCCACAATTAAAAATATATACAAACGGTCAGAAAAAGCATTCTTCATGCCACATGCTCGGGTGCACGTAGCGTCACCGGTCAGCTGATTTGTTTTGGTCAATGGCCGTAGTCATAGCTGTATGATCCTCCTATCATCCATTATCATTCTTAAAACCCTGAATACTATCTTATCGGATAACAATACGACGCTGGTTATACTTAAAGGGAGACTCTACACCAGAAAGATACTCAGCGATTTGGAATCCTTGACAACTGTTTGATGATGAGTACAACATTATCCAAGGAGAGTCATTTTTTTGCATGCAGTAAAAAACAAACAACTTTCTCTTACATTGTTATTTGTTTTAAAATGGCCACAGACTCCTGCTTTCAGTGACTTCCTTTTTAAAGGGGTTGAGGGAGCTACTTTTGTACATGTGCCGCAAGCGGTAGGCCGCACAGGAACAGCAGGGGACACTTAAAAGGACACTGAACCCAAATTTTTTCTTTTGTGATTCAGATAGAGCATGCAATTTTAAGCAACTTTCTAATTTACTCCTATTATCAAATTTTCTTCATTCTCTTGGTATCTTTATTTGAAATTCAAGAATGTAAGTTTAGATGCCGGCCCATTTTTGGTGAATAACCTGGGTTATTCTTGCTGATTGGTGGATACCATTCATCCACCAATAAAAAATTGCTGTCCAGAGCTCTGAACCAAAAAAGAAGCTTAGATGAACGAAGAAAAATTGATAATAGGAGTAAATTAGAAAGTTGCTTAAAATTGCATGCTCTATCTGAATCACGAACGAAAAAAAAAATTGGGTTCAGTGTCCCTTTAACAAACGGACTGTCATAAACTTCCTGCATACTGGAAAATCAGTGTTTTATTTGCCTTCGAGTGGTGGCTGCAGTAGCAGCCATATTTTAAAAGGTTGGACACACTGCGCATGCGCAACTCAATGTGCACAAGCAGGAATCGTTGTGCATGACATAAAGCCCAGTCGCATCCACAACCCCTTTGAGGATGTCACTGAAAAAACGTTTCTCTTGCATTGTTGTTTCAAAATGGCTGCTGGACTCCTAGCGGCCATTTTGAAACAACAATGCAAGAGAACCGTTTTTTCACTGCATGCAAAAAACATAATTTATACTTGCCTGATAAATTAATTTCTTTCATGGTGGCAAGCATCCACGATCCGTTACATATGGGATTACATTGCTACCACTAGGAGGAGGCAAAGTTTAACTTATGTTTTCTTTCATATAGGTGGCTAGAGTCCATGATCTGTTACATATGGGAATACCCAAGCTGTGGAAGTCCACAAATAACCATAAAGGGAGGGATAAAAAAAAAATGCTGAGAAATTAAATCCACTACTGAAAAGAAGAAAATCTCTTATAATAAACTAAAAAAAAACACCAGGCATAATCAGTAAACTGAGACAACTGCCTGAAGGACATTTCTACCAAAGGCTGCTTTAGAGGAAGCAAAAACATAAAAATGGTAAAATTCAGTAAATGTATGCAAAGAATACCAAGTGGCTGCCTTGCAAATTTGATCAAATGAAGCCTCATTCTTGAAAACCCAAGTAACAATTGACCTAGTAGAATGAGCCATAATCCGCTGTGGCGGAGACTGACCCGCCTCCAATTAAGCCTTGTAAATCAAAAACGTTTCATCCAAGAGGTTTAATTCGGACCAGGGCCTGAACAAAACAAGCAATATCAGGAAGACAAGCAATCTTCCAAGAAATACAAAAAAAGAGCAGATATCTGCTCTGTCAGGTAATTGGCAGATATATCCTTATCTAAACCATCCTGTAAAAACTGAAGAATCTATAGATTCTAAAAGAATGTCAGGAAAACTAAGATCTATACATCATTGTAAGTTTTCCAAACTTGTGATACATTTTCCAAGAGACAAGTTTCCTGAGAAACCTCTTTGTCTTAGAACTAAGCGTTCAATTTCCATGGCAGGAACTTTTCAAAACTTCAGATCTGGATAGGAAAACAAGGACCTTGAGACAAAAGGTCTGACCGTAGGAGAAGAGGTTAAGTAGGATAACTGGACTTTAAATAGCTGATTTTGTCAACTTTTTGGAAGGATATTCGTACCACATCAGTGAAAGGACATGCACTTGAAGAACACCTAGCCATAGCTGGAATTGAACTCTCAACCTTCAGCTTACAAGCCAGCAAAGTTTACACTTAGCTATCGTTGGACACTTTGGGAAAGTCTGCCTCGCATTGTTCACTCTTGAGATGTGAATCATAAGATTTAGCAAAAACTGACTTCTCAAAATAGAACAACCAACAGTGTACAGTGCAGATAACTGCAGAAAGAATTTTAGAAAAAAAGTTAAATGACAAAGGGTTAAAGGGACACTGAACCCAATTTTTTTCTTTCGTGATTCAGATAGAGCATGCAATTTTAAGCAACTTTCTAATTTACTCCTATTATACATTTTTCTTCGTTCTCTTGCTATCTTTATCATCTAAGCCAATTGGCATCTAAGCCAATTTTGGTTCAGCACACTGGACAGCACTTGTTTATTGGTGGATACATTTATCCACCAATCAGCAAGAACAACCCAGGTTGTTCACCAAAAATAGGCTGGCATCTAAACTTACATTCCTGCATTTCAAATAAAGATACCAAGACAATTTGATAATAGGAGAAAATTAGAAAGTTGCTTAAAATTGCATGCTCTATCTGAATCACAAAAAAATTGGGTTCAGTGTCCCTTTAAGTGCAAATCTCCACCTGAGGTGGAGATAACCCAGAAAAGGAATAGGACAACGAGTCAATGTAAGTCAAATGTGTCAAAATCCAAGCGTTAATGTTCTGATGTGTGAATGGTACCCTCAGTACAATCAAATAGAGTAGAAAAGAGAAAGTAGTACCTCAAGAAAATTTGTACTAACAGCAGACGAAACGCGTAGAGGTGAATACTAGGCTTCCCTGTTGGGATTTTATTTCCGTCAGCAGCAGGCATACAGGAGGACAGAAGTCGGTAATCGCACCCTATAGGTGATTGAAAGTAGAACCCGTACATGGAGCTACTGCCCAATGCCCGACTTAAAAGAACAGTCTACACCAGAATTGTTATTGTTTTAAAAGCTAGATAATCCCTTTATTACTCATCCCCCAGTTTTACATAACCAACACAGTTACATTAAAGGGACAGTCTAGTCAAAATTAAACTTTCATGATTTAGATAGGGCATGTCATTTTAAACAACTTTCCAATTTACTTTTAAAATCAAATTTGATTTGTTCTCTTAGTATTCTTTGTTGAAAGCTAAACCTAGGTAGGCTCATATGCTAATTTCTAAGACCTTGAAGGCCGCCTCTTAACTTATACATAGTAACATAGTAGATGAGGTTGAAAAAAGACCGAAGTCCATCGAGTTCAACCTATACAAAACTCATGTGTGCCTTATAGATAACATTGTGCTCATGCACGTGGAGTTACCTAGGATTCAGCACTGATTGGGTAAAATGCAAGTCTGTCAAAAGAACTGAAATAAGGGGGCAGTCTGCAGAGTAAAAAGTATATTAATATAACTATGTTGGTTATGAAAAACTGGGGAATGGGTAATAAAGGGATAATCTTTTTAACCCCTTGAGTGCTAACGACGGCTCTGAGTCGTTGCAGAGTTTCCCACTCTGGTGCTAACGACGGCTCAGAGTCTTTGCTAACACTCTCCCACCTTGAGGGTGATCTGGGGGCTCCTACCCCGGCGATCGGGCCTGCATAGTGACAGGCATCGCCGGCGCTTCACGTTATGCATGGTGACATCACATGCAATTACGTGATGACACTTTATTTATACTTAACAATGTTAAGTATAGGAGCAGGGGGCATGCTGCTTTGAAGCCTGTATATCAGGCATCTAAGCAGCTACAAACCCCCAAGACCCACCATTGGAAAGGTAATCACCTAACCTTTCCAACATAGTCAGTCTTGGGGATCTGAGAAAACGAAGAAAAAAAAAGTTAATTTTTCCCCCAAAAAAATAAACCTTAAAAAAAGCTTAGCACCCAGGTGGGAAAGTGCTTAGCACTCAAAGGGTTAAACAATAAAAATTATGGAGCAGACTGTCCCTTTAATATACTTTTTACCTCTGTGATTACCTTGTATCTAAGCATTTTCTGACAGTCCCCTGATCACGATTTTTTATTTATTATCTATTGACTTGCATTTTAGCCAATTAATGCTGTGTTGTGCCGATTCTTAAATAACTCCACGGGCGTGAACACGTTATCAATATGGCCCACATGAACTGTTGTGAAAAGCAAATAAAAAAGCATGTGAGATAAGAGGCTGTCTGTAGTGGCTTTGAAACAGGCAGAAATTTAGAGGTTTAAATGTTATAAAATATTAAAATAACTTACGCCTAGATTTAGAGTTCTGCGTTAGCCGTCAAAACCAGCGTTAAGGGGTCCTAACGCTGGTTTTTACCGCCCGCTGGTATTTAGAGTCAGTCAGGAAAGGGTCTAATGCTCACTTTCCAGCCGCGACTTTTCCATACCGCAGATCCCCTTACGCCAATTGCGTATCCTATCTTTTCAATGGGATCTTCCTAACGCTGGTATTTAGAGTCTTGGCTGAAGTGAGCGTTAGAACTCTAACGATAAAACTCCAGCCGCAGAAAAAAGTCAGGAGTTAAGAGCTTTATGGGCTAACGCCGGTTTATAAAGCTCTTAACTACTGTGCTCTAAAGTACACTAACACCCATAAACTACCTATGTACCCCTAAACCGAGGCCCCCCCCACATCGCTGCCACTATAATACATTTTTTTAACCCCTAATCTGCCGACCGGACACTGCCGCCACCTACATTATCCCTATGAACCCCTAATCTGCTGCCCCTAACACCGCCGACACCTACATAATATTTATTAACCCCTAATCTGCCCCCCCCCCCAATGTCGCCGCTACCTACCTACACTTATTAACCCCTAATCTGCCGACCGGACCTCACCGCTACTATAATAAATGTATTAACCCCTAAACCGCCTCACTCCCGCCTCGCAAACCCTATAATAAATAGTATTAACCCCTAATCTGCCCTCCCTAACATCGCCGACACCTAACTTCAAGTATTAACCCCTAATCTGCCGACCGGACCTCACCGCTACTATAATAAATGTATTAACCCCTAAAGCTAAGTCTAACCCTAACATAAATTAAATATAATTTTAATCTAAAGAAATAAATTATTTCTTATTAAATAAATTAATCCTATTTAAAGCTAAATACTTACCTGTAAAATAAACCCTAATATAGCTACAATATAACGAATAATTATATTGTAGCTATTTTAGGATTTATATTTATTTTACAGGCTACTTTGTTTTTTTTTTAACTAGGTACAATAGCTATTAAATAGTTATTAACTATTTAATAGCTACCTAGTTAAAATAATTACAAAATTACCTGTAAAATAAATCCTAAACTAAGTTACAATTAAACCTAACACTACACTATCAATAAATTAATTAAATAAACTACTTACAATTACCTACAATTAAATCAACTAAACTAAATTACAAAAAATAAAAAAAGATTACAAGAATTTTAAACTAATTACACCTACTCTAAGCCCCCTAATAAAATAACAAAGCCCCCCAAAATAAAAAAATGCCCTACCCTATTCTAAAATAAAAAGTTAACAGCTCTATTACCTTACCAGCCCTTAAAAGGGCCTTTTGCGGGGCATGCCCCAAAGAAATCAGCTCTTTTGCCTGAAAAAAAACATACAATACCCCCCCCCCAACATTACAACCCACCACCCACATACCCCTAATCTAACCCACCCAAACCCCCCTTTAAAAACCTAACACTAAGCCCCTGAAGATCTCCCTACCTTGTCTTCACCCAGCCGGGTATTACCGATCCGTCCAGAAGAGGGTCCGAAGTCTTCATCCTATCCGGCAAGAAGAGGTCCTCCAGAGGGTCCAAAGTCTTCATCCAGGCGGCATCTTCTATCTTCTTCCATGGAGCGGGTCCATCTTGAAGCAGCCGACGTGGAGCCATCCTTCCTCACTGACGGACTAACGACGAATGAAGGTTCCTTTAAATGACGTCATCCAAGATGGCGTCCCTCGAATTTCGATTGGCTGATAGGATTCTATCAGCCAATCGGAATTAAGGTAGGAAAAATCTGATTGGCTGATTGAATCAGCCAATCAGATTCAGCTTGCATTCTATTGGCTGTTCCGATCAGCCAATAGAATGCGAGCTCAATCTGATTGGCTGATTGAATCAGCCAATCCGATTGAACTTGAATCTGATTGGCTGATTCAATCAGCCAATCAGATTTTTCCTACCTTAATTCCGATTGGCTGATAGAATCCTATCAGCCAATCGGAATTCGAGGGACGCCATCTTGGATGACGTCATTTAAAGGAACCTTCATTCGTCATTAGTCCGTCGGTGAGGAAGGATGGCTCCGCGTCGGCTGCTTCAAGATGGACCCGCTCCGCTCCGGATGGAAGAAGATAGAAGATGCCGCCTGGATGAAGACTTCTGACCCTCTGGAGGACCTCTTCTGGCCGGATAGGATGAAGACTTCGGACCCTCTGGAGGACCTCTTCTTACCGGATAGGATGAAGACTTTGGACCCTCTTCTGGACGGATCGGTGATACCCGGCTGGGTGAAGACAAGGTAGGGAGATCTTCAGGGGCTTAGTGTTAGGTTTTTTAAGGGAGGTTTGGGTGAGTTAGATTAGGGGTATGTGGGTTGTAATGTTGGGGGGGGGGTATTGTATAGTTTTTTTTTCAGGCAAAAGAGCTGATTTCTTTGGGGCATGCCCCGCAAAAGGCCCTTTTAAGGGCTGGTAAGGTAATAGAGCTGTTAACTTTTTATTTTAGAATAGAGTAGGGCATTTTTTTATTTTGGGGGGCTTTGTTATTTTTTTAGGGGGCTTAGAGTAGGTGTAATTAGTTTAAAATTCTTGTAATCTTTTTTTATTTTTTGTAATTTAGTGTTTGGTTTTTTTGTAATTTAGTGGGTTTTTTTTTTTTTAGTTTAGTTGATTTAATTGTAGGTAATTGTAGGTAGTTTATTTAATTAATTTATTGATAGTGTAGTGTTAGGTTTAATTGTAACTTAGTTTAGGATTTATTTTACAGGTAATTTTGTAATTATTTTAACTAGGTAGCTATTAAATAGTTAATAACTATTTAATAGCTATTGTACCTAGTTAAAATAAATACAAAGTAGCCTGTAAAATAAATATAAATCCTAAAATAGCTACAATATAATTATTCGTTATATTGTAGCTATATTAGGGTTTATTTTACAGGTAAGTATTTAGCTTTAAATAGGATTAATTTATTTAATAAGAAATAATTTATTTTGTTAGATTTAAATTATATTTAACTTAGGGGGGTGTTAGGGTTAGACTTCGCTTTAGGGGTTAATACATTTATTATAGTAGCGGTGAGGTCCGGTCGGCAGATTAGGGGTTAATACTTTAAGTAAGGTGTCGGCGATGTTAGGGAGGGCAGATTAGGGGTTAATACTATTTATTATAGGGTTTGCGAGGCGGGAGTGAGGCGGTTTAGGGGTTAATACATTTATTATATTAGCGGCGAGGTCCGGTCGGCAGATTAGTGGTTAATAAGTGTAGGTAGGTAGCGGCGACGTTGGGGGGGGGCAGATTAGGGGTTAATAAATATTATGTAGGTATCCGCGGTGTTAGGGGCAGCAGATTAGGGGTTCATAGGGATAATGTAGGTTGCGACGGTGTCCGGAGCGGCAGATTAGGGGTTAATAATTTTATGCAGGGGTCAGCGATAGCGGGGGCGGCAGATTAGGGGTTAATAAGTGTAAGGTTAGGGGTGTTTAGACTCGGGGTACATGTTAGAGTGTTAGGTGCAGACTTAGAAACTGTTTACCCATAGGAAACAATGGGGCTGCGTTAGGAGCTGAACGCTGCTTTTTTGCAGGTGTTAGGTTTTTTTCAGCTCAAACTGCCCCATTGTTTCCTATGGGGGAATCGTGCACGAGCACCTTTTTCAAGCTGGCTGCTACCGTAAGCAACGCTGGTTTTGAGAGTTGAAGTGGCGGTAAATTATGCTCTACGCTCCCTTTTTGGAGCCTAACGCAGCCCCTCAGACAACTCTAAATACCAGCGTTATTTAAAAGGTGCGGGGGGGAAAAACATGCGTAGCTAACGCACTCCTTTGGCCGCAAAACTCTAAATCTAGGTGAATGTTAGTTGTGCAAAGCTGGGGAAGGGTAGTAAAGACATTATCTATCTTTTTCAACAATAACAATTTTAGAGTTGACAGTCCATTTAAGGGGGCCAAAGGTGGAACTATCATTGGTGCAGCAGGTGCAGTCGCACCAGGGCCCAAGAGCTGGAGGAGGCTCATAACAACAAGTCTATTCATATGTGTGGAGAAGGTTTACAATCCTAATGCAGGGAATACTTTTATTAGTGCAGGTTGTAGGTCCATACTGTCTATCTATCCTCAAAATCATTATACAGAGCAGAATGTATATTAATACTTTTGCTTTCTACTGCGTTACCTTTTAGGGGGTCCCATAAAAATCTTGCACCAGGGCCCTCTGTTTAGTAGGTCCACTACTGAAGGGGGCTAATATAGCTGTTACATGCCTGCAAAGTTTAACATCTAGTAAGTGTGTTTTAATGTGTCATTGTACAATAAATATAGTTGTTACTTTGAATCGCGTTGTGCTGTGTCTTTATCTAAAGAATTGACTTCTGCCCAAGAGAGAATCCGAGACACCTCCATCAAGGTTAGAGAATTGTGAGTTCAACCATGATGGTTCAGAGTTTACGGTTGTGACATTGTCTGTCTGGAAATGGAGATAAGTCTCCCTTATTGATAGAGGTCAAGCTTGAAGGGTCCTGAGAATTACACAGTTCTATAATATTGATAGACAACCTCGCTTCTGAGGATACCAAAACCTGTGCTGTCAGAGAGCCCCAAACAGCTCTCCAACCTGAAAATGTGTATCTGTGGTAATCACAGATCATGTAGGAAGATTAAGAAGCCTCCTGAATAATAAATTGATGATTCAGCCACCAAGTCAGAGACTGGTTTGTATTGGAATCTAAAATATCTTTTGAGATACCTGGGTATAAACCTTGCATCATTGACGCAGCATATAAAACTGAAGAGGTCTCATGTGAAACTGAGCAAATTAAATTATATTTGAAACTGTAATTATGAGACATAGTACTTCTATTTACAGAGCCACTGAGGGGAGTGAAAAAGACTGAAGGTTCAGCTAGGTTAATACCAGTTAACCTCATAAGATTTCACGAATGTTCGACCTTCGTATGAAAATCCATAGAATGCCTATTAGGCAGGTGCTACAGTGAATAAAGATAGTTGAGCTATGCTCACTGTGTTAAGGGAGACTACACATGTCTAAAGTCATATTTAAACAGCCGTCTGAATTGGTCATAGGATACTAATCTATCTCTATAAATTTGGGAGGAATACTTAGTGGATAGATAGGTAAGTATGTGAAGACTCATGATCTCCTATGTGGAACAGTAGCCAACATAGAAAGTTTCTCCAAACTCAAACTTCCAGAATTAAGCTATGGGCAATTGTTACATACTGTATGTGCTAAGTTAGGTTTTTGTGATAAGACACTAGAGAGAACCCCTGTACTACCTCTTTATAGTATGGAAGCATATGAAGCATATTAATCTGTGAGCCACAATACATATATATCTTGACAATTCACATCAGAGACTATAATCCACTGGGTCAAGCTGTTTCGGAGTATAACAGTGTCTAAGACAGAGGTGCTTCATTAGTATAAATCGCTGCAGTAGGGAAATAGTGGCATGGGATTTGGACTTAGATATCAGTAGAAGCGCTTAGATTAATATGCATCTAGTTTATAAGTCTTGACAGTGAAATCTAGAGCTCCTGTCCTAAGGTTGACTACGAGTTGACATGCTTAGGTTAGTGCATATATATATAATTTAGGGACCTGAGTAATGGAAACTAAAACTGCTGTATTACTTTAGATACAACCCCCTAACCGGAGGATTCTCACTAAGCAGCTCACATATGTAAAATTAGTTTAGGTATAGATTTCACAACACAACATATGAAGATGTAATAAAAGAAATATATGAGTCTCGTCAAACAAACTTCTCATAAATTTGATCCCTAGGTTGACAGTGTACTTAAAAATTCAGATTGCATGGCCGTCATATAGGGTGTCGTGTGGTAAGGAATCCTCCCAGAGGAACCCAGCAGGCTGTCTCTCTGGAATTGAAGGGATTTCTATTACCCTACACCGGTCCTCCGGTGTATCCTGGATATACCAAATGACAGGGAAACACAACAAAGTGGCGCCATTATAGGTCTCATCAGTATGAGATCCCTGCAAGCGAGTCTGCTCTTCCGCAGCTGGAGTAAATACGTGTAAGTTGCTAGGGTGGACATTGGGTTCGGCGGTGGGGTATGCTTAGATCTGATAGTCTCTGAGCCCGACCGCGGGAGCCGGCCGCTCTCCCCCCGCCCGGCAGCAGAGATGAGGGTTGGATTTTCGTGTCCCCCACATAGTAAGGACTGGGATCAGGTAGTTGAAGAAACGAGGCGTTCTGTGAGCTTGATGGTGGCTCTGTGCTGTTTTCCGACTCAGGCCATGCATGACTCAGATCCCCCACTGTTCTGTTGCCGAAAGGTGCGGGAATGTATGATATCTTGGGTATGTCGGAGGTAATTTTTTATCTATAAAATATTTTACCAGGAAGGATACATTGAGATTTCTCTTGTTTTCAAGTATGTCCTGGGTAATGCGGTCATATACTTCAGGTATATGGGTTATCTCGGGAACAAGACCACACCGGCTTTTGCGATGAGATAGCCTCAATGTCTAAGTCAGTCCTCCATTTGTCTTCTGCTTTTCGGTCTGTAATCCGGACTGTTATAATGAGGTCGGTCATGTAGCTGTCCAGTTTAGCGCCAAGCTGCAGCAATGCAATTTGTATACGTTTATGAGGGTCCTCCATAGTATGCATGGGCTTGGCTTGCTTTGAGCGGAAGGCAGTTTGAGCTACTGTGACCCCGGGGGGGGGGGGGGGGGGGTGCTGAAGGTCTGGTCACTAGGCCGCTGGCTAAGAACTCAATGATCATGAATACTGAAAATTTACATATCAGTCAAATTTTCACTGCTTCATCTGTCCAATGTTAAGTTGTTTCTCTTCTGATATTACATAGTTAACTCCATAATCGGCGGATTAGTGGAGGTCACATAAGAGCCATACAAAACACGACTTATCATGGCTGCCGCCCGCACATGCCTCTAGAATCTAATATTTTGAGTAAATGAGATTAGCAAGGTAAGCATCCTTTAATATAATATGGACATAAACTGGCCTTGCTTAAAGGACCAGTAAATACAGGAGATTAGGATAATCAACAAAAGCATGATAACAAGACAATGCAATAGCACTTAGTCTGACCTTTAAATTAGTAGTAGATTTTTTTCTGACAAATTTCAATGTTATGTCTATTTCCACTCCTCCTGTATCATGTGACATCTATCAGCCAATCACAATTCTTGCACATGTTCAGTAGGAGCTGGTGGTGTAAATGTAAAAGGACTGTGCACATTTTTTTAATAGAAGTAAACTGAAAGTTGTTTAAAATTGCATGCTCTATATGAATCATGAAAGTTTAATTTTGACTTGAGTGCCCATTTAAGGTAGAATGGTTCTGAATGTTCCATTCTGAAAGATGGAATTCTTACAAACTGTTTAGAGTTAAAGATTCAAAATTGGTTTGAAGATGTCTTCCTTCTATGGAACAATGAATACATTTGATTAAAATCTCACTCCCTGTTCTTGCATTGAACTGGAATAATTATTTCTATTTCTCAACAGAGGCCAAGATTGAAGGCCCCTGAAATTTGAGACAGCTTGAAGAAAGAAAAAAAAACTTTATTTTTTTATGGATAAGAAAATAACCTCTCGTTTGGAGGCCTTGTTCTTAAACCAAAGCAATATTCTTGAGAATAATGTACTTGAACACAAGACTCCTGATTTAAAACTGCTCCCTAGCAGGATTACTGGATCTGGGGTCGCATTTATAATACATTTCCCTGCTTACTCTGAGAGTAGGAGTGGTATTTAAATGTTGGAACACAAAGTATTGAAGCATATGTGCGTATCCTACTAAAAATTAGGCGGTTTTAATTTTTTTCGTAGACTTCCTGTCTGGAAAAAAAGCTCCTTTATCTTCAGTAATAGTAGAGATCTCTTTATTTGAAAGGAAAGAGACAATAACATAGATTGTATACACCATATTAAGCATTCCAGGGTGTAAGCTCCAGGGCCCTCCTGGTAAGAATAGCTACAGACATGCTTTTGACATAGATTTTTAAAAAATCAAATACAGAATCACAAATAAAATAATTTGTATTCTGAAGCAAACTTAATAGTTATAACTAACGGGGTTATCAGAAAAAACTTATGAAAAACTGGACTTCCGGAGATTAAAAGCAGTAGCTAAATCAGAAATAGAAATAGCTGGTCTAAGAATTTTACCAGTATATAAAATAAAAAAAATAAAAAAGATAAAACCTTGCAAAAAGGATTAACAGACACACCCGGTTTAATATCATTCCTTAGCAATCAGGTCATTGATTAAAAGATTACAAAGTTTAGCATCAGAAAACTTAAAATAAAAAAGAATTATCAGGTTCCTACAGCAGATGAGGGATCCTCACTCTTTAGAGGAAATCTCATTATCTGAAGATACCACAGTATCCTTTGGAACAGGGTACATAGCACTTAGAAGGAAGAAATCTGAACTGACCTTTTACACTTGTTTGAAGGCATGTAAGCAGCAAAAAACCTTATAAATAGCGTTGCAAAAACATAATTTATGTAAGAACTTACCTGATAAATTCATTTCTTTCATAATGGCAAAAGTCCATGAGCTAGTGACGTATGGGATATACATTCCTACCAGGAAGGGGCAAAGTTTCCCAAACCTCAAAATGCCTATAAATACACCTCCCACCACACACATACTTTAGTTTAACGTATAGCCATAGCCAAGTAGTGAGGTGTAAAAAGGAGTAAAAAAAGAGGAACTGGAAAAAAATATTTTTATACTAAAAAAATATAACCACCAAAAACAGGGTGGGTCTCATTGACTCTTGCCATTATGAAAGAAATTAATTTATCAATTAAGTTCTTACATAAATTATTTAAATGGTAAACGTCCATGACGTATGGGATAGAATAAAAACAGCTATTTCCACTAAGAAATTAAATCCACAAAATAAGTTCTTAGAAACAGAAGAATCAAACTGAGACAGCTGCCTGAAGAACTTTTCTACCAAAGACTGCTTCTGAAGAAGCAAATACATCAAAATGGTAAAATTTAGTAAATGTATGCAAAGAAGACCAAGTTGCTGCTTTGCAAATCTGATCAACTGAAGCTTCAGGTGGAGACTGTCCCGCCTCCAAATAAGCCTTGTGAATCAAACGCTTTACCCAAGATGCCAAATAAATGGCAGAGGCTTTCTGACCTTTCCTAGAACCAGAAAAGACAACAAATAGACTAGAAGTCTTTCTGAAATCCTTAGTAGCCTCAACATAGTATTTCAAAGCCCTTACCACATCCAAAGAGTGTAACGATCTTTCAAACGAATTCTTAGGCTTCGGACACAAGGAAGGAACAACAATTTTCCTACTAATGTTGTTAGAATTCACAACCTTAGAAAGAAATTTAAACAAAGTCCGCAAAACAGCTTTAGCCTGATGGAAAATAAGAAAAGGAGACTCACAAGAGAGAGCAGATAATTCAGAAACTCTTCTAGCAAAAGAGATAGCCAAAAGGAACAATACTTTCCAAGAAAGTAATTTAATATCCAAATAATGTACAGGCTCAAAATGAGGAGCCTGCAAAACCTTCAAAACCAAATTAAGACTCCATGGAGGAGAAATAGACTTAATAACAGGCTTGATATGGATCAAAGCCTGAACAAAACAGTGAATATCAGGAAGTTATTTCTATAAAATAAAACAGAAAGAGCAGAGATTTGTCCCTTCAAAGTACTTGCAGACAAACCTTTATCCAAACCATCCTGAAGAAACTGTAAAATTTTAGTAATTCTAGAGGAATGCCAAGAGAATTTATGAGAAGAACACCATGAAATATAGTTTTTTTTCTTCCAAACCCGATAATAAATCTTCCCAGAAATAGACTTACAAGCCTGCAACATAGTATTAATCACTGAGTCAGAGAAACCTCTATGACTAAGCACTAAATTTCCATACCTTCAAATTTAGCGATTTGAGATATTCATGGAAAAACAGCCCTTGAGACAGAAGGTCTGGCCTTAAAGGAAGTGACCAAGGTTGGCAACTGGACATCCGGACAAGAACCGCATACCAAAACCTGTGAGGCCATGCTGGTGCTATCACCCTTGGATAGCTGGTGCTATCTTGGAGATCACCCTTGGAAGAAGAACTAGAGGTAGAAAAATATAAGCAAGTTAATAAGACCAAGGAACTGCTAACGCATCCACCATCTTCGCCTGAGGATCCCTGAACCTGGAAAGGTACCTGGGAAGTTTCCTGTTTAGATGAGAAGCCATCAGATCTATTTCTGGCAGACCCCACATCTATACAATCTAAAAAAACACATCTGGATGGAGAGAATACTCCCCCGGATGCAAAGTCTGACGGCTGAAATAATCCGCTTCCCAATTGTCTACAGCTGGGATATGAATTACAGAAATTAGACGAGAGTTGGATTCCACCCAAGAAAGTATCTGTGATACTTCTTTCATTGCTAAAGGACTGCGAGTCCCTCACTGATGATTGACATATGCCACAGTTGTGATATTGTCTGTCTGAAAGCGAATTAAAAGTTCTCTCTTTAATAGAGGCCAAATATTGATTGGTTACCTCGGCTCTTGAGGTTTCCAAACCCCTTGTGCTGTCAGACACCCCCAGGCAGCTCCCCAACCTGTGAGACTTGCATCTGTTGAGCTCACAGTCCAGGAAGGAAGAACAAAAGAGGCCCCTTGAATAATCCGATGATGGTCCAACCACCAGGACAGAGAGAGTTGAATGTTGGGATTTAAGCATATCAATTGTGATATCCAAGTATAATCCCTGCACCATTGATTCAGCATGCAAAGCTGCAGAGGTCTCATATGAAAACGAGCAAAGAGGATCGCGTCCGATGCTGCAGTCATGAGACCTAAAACTTCCATGCACATAGCCACTGAAGGGAATGATCAAGACTGAAGGTTTCGACAGGCGGAAACCAATTTCATTCGTCTCTTGTCTGTTAAAGACAGACCTAAAAAACCTAAAAAGGTGACCCTTGTCTGAGGAATCAAGAAACTCTTTGGTAAATTGATCCTTTAACCATGTCTTTGAAGAAACAGCACTAGCTGATTTGTGTGAGATTCTGCTAAATGAAAAGATCGAGCCAGTACCAAGATATCGTCCAAATAAGTAAAATACCACAATACCCTGTTCTCTGATTACAGATAGAAGGGCACCAAGAACCTTCAAAAAGATTCTTGGAGCTGTCGCTAGGCCAAATGAAAGAGCGACAAATTGGTAATGCTTGTCTAGAAAAGAGAATCTCAGAAACCGATAGTGATCTGGATGAATCGGAATGTGAAGATAAGCGTCCTGTAAGTCTATTGTGGACATGTAATGACCTTGCAGAACAAAAGGCAGAATAATCCTTATAGTCACCATCTTGAAAGTTGGGACCCTTAAAAAACGATTAAAAAACTTCAGATCCGGAACTGGTCTGAATGAAATTTTCTTTCTTTGGGACAATGAATAGATTTAAATAAAAACCCAGAACCTGTTCCTGAAGGGAAACTGGTATAATCACCCCTGAAAGCTCCAGATCTGAAACACACTTCAGAAAAGCCTGAGCTTTCACAGGAGGTCTTACTGTGAAACCTATTTGTTACCCTTGAGAAACAATGCTCTGAATCCAATGATTCTGAACAGAATCTGCCCAAATGTTTTGAAATAATTTCAATCTGTCCCCCACCAGCTGAACTGGATTGAGGGCCGCACCTTCATGCAGTCTTGGGGGCTGGCTTAGGTTTCTTATAAGGCTTGGATTTATTCCAACTTATAGATGGCTTCCAATTGGAGCCAGAGACCTTAGAGGAAGTGATTTTCTGTTCTGACAAAAGGAACAAAACCGATTAGAAGCTTAAAATTTACCCTTAGACTTTTTATGTTGGGGCAAAAAAACTCCCTTCCCCTCCAGTGATAGTGGAAATAATAGTCCAACCGAGAACCAAATAAATTATTACCCTAGAAAGATAGATAGTAATCTAGACTTAGATACCATATCAGCATTCCATGATTTAAGGCATAAAGCTATTCTAGCCAGAATAGCTAAATACATAGATTTAACATTAATCTTGATGATATAAAAAATGGCATCACAGATAAAATGATTAGAATGTTAAAGCAAACAAACAATGCTAGACAAATCAGGATCTAGTTATCCAACCAAAAAGTTGATGCAGCCGCAATATCAGCCATAGAAATGGCAGACCTGAGAATATAGCTAGAATGTAAAAAAGCTTTCCTTATATAAGATTCAATCTTCCTATCTAAAGGATCCTTAAAAGAAGTACTATCTTCCATAGGAATAGTAGTACGTTTGGCAAGAATAGAAATAGCCCCATCAACCTTAGGTACTTTTTCCCAAAACTCCAAATTAGCCACTGATAAAGGATATAACTTCTTAAACCTAGAAGAAGGATTAAAAGAAGCACCAGGCTTAGACCATTCTTTAGTAATCACATCAAAAACCGCATCTGGAACAGGAAAAACTTCAGGAGTAATCACAGAAGGTTTAAAAACAGAATTTAAACATTTACTGGTTTTGTTATCAAGAAGATCAGACTCCTCAATACCCAACGTAACTAATACTTTTAACAAAGACCGAATATATTAAATCTTAAAAAGATGAGAAGATTTATCAATTTCAATGTCTGAAGTAAGATCTTCTGAAGCAGAGAGATCCTCTTCAGAGGAGGATATCTCAGTATGTTGTCGGTCATCACAAATTTCATCAGTTTTATGAGTAGTTTTAAAAGACCTTTTACGTTTATTAGAAGGTGGAATAGCAGACATAGTCTTCTGTATTGCATTGGCAATATAATTTTTTTTATATCAACAGGGATATCATGTACATTAGATGTTGAGGGAACAACAGGTGCTTTACTAGTACTTATAGAAACATTATCGGCATGCAAAAGCTTATCATGACAACTGTTACATAATATAGCCGGAGATATAATCTCAGCTTGCTTACAACAGATACACTTAGCTTTGGTAGAACTGTGTACAAGCAGCATGGTTCCTACAGTAGCTTCTGAGACAGGATCAGACTGAGACATCTTGCAAAATGTAAAAGAAAAAATAACATTTAAACAAAATATCCAATTTCCTCATATAGCAGTTTTCAGGAATGGAGAAAATCGGAATTAAGGTAGGGAAAATCCTATTGGCTGATACAATCAGCAATAGGATTGAAGTTCAATCCGATTGGCTGATCCAATCAGGCAAAAGGATTGAGCTCGCATTCTATTGGCTGTTCCAATCAGCCAATAGAATGCAAGGTCAATCCTATTGGCTGATTGAATCCGCCAATATGATTTTTCCTACCTTAATTCCAATTGGCTGATAGGATTCTATCAGCCAATCGGAATTCAAGGGACGCCATCTTGGATGACGTCATTTAAAGGACCGCCGGATGAAGAGGATGCTCCGCGTCTGATGTCTTGAAGATGGACCCGCTCCGCTCCGGAAGGATGAAGATAGAAGATGCCGCCTGGATGAAGCCTTCTGCCGGTCTGGATGTCCTCTTCTGGCCGGATAGGATGAAGACTTCGGACCCTCTGGAGGTCCACTTGTGCCCGGCTGGGTGAAGACGGCTCAATGTAGGGTGATCTTCAAGGGGGTAGTGTTAGGTTTTTTAAGGGGGGATTGGGTGGGTTTTAGAGTAGGGTTGGGTGTGTGGGTGGTGGGCTTAATGTTGGGGGGTATTGTATTTTTTTTTACAGGTGAAAGAGCTGATTACTTTGGGGCAATGCCCCGCAAAAGGCCCTTTTAAGGGCTATTTGTAATTTAGTATAGGGTAGGGAATTTTATTATTTTTTTTTGGGGGGGGGGGGTTATTTTATTAGGGGGATTAGATTAGGTGTAATTAGTTTCAAATTCTTGTAATTATTTTTTCCCCCTGTAATTTAGTGTTTTTTCCCCCCGTAATTTAGTTTATTTAATTTAATTGTAATTAATTGTAGTTAGTTTAGGTAATTAGTTTAATTATAGTGTAGTGTTAGGTGTAATTGTAACTTAGGTTAGGATTTATTTTACAGGTAATTTTGTACTTATTTTAGCTAGGTAGTTATTAAATAGTTAATAACTATTTAATAACTATTCTACCTAGTTAAAATAAATACAAAGTTCCCTGTAAAATAAATATAAATCTAAGCTAGCTACAATGTAACTATTAGTTATATTGTAGCTATCTTAGGGTTTATTTTATCGGTAAGTATTTAGTTTTAAATAGGATTAATTTATTTAATTATGTTCAATTTATTTCGTTTAACTTAAATTATATTTAAGTTAGGGGGGGTTAGACTTAGGTTTAGGGGTTAATACATTTATTATAGTGGCGGCGACAGATTAGGGGTTAATAACTTTAATATAGTTGCAGCGACGTTGGGGGAGCAGATTAGGGGTTAATAAATATAATGTAGGTGTCGGCGATGTTGGGGGCAGTAGATTAGGGGCAGTAAATTAGGGGTTCATAAGTATAATGTAGGTGACGGCGGTGACCGGAGCGGCAAATTAGGGGTTAATAATATAATGTAGGCGGCGACGATGTCGGGGGCGGCAGATTAGGGGTTAATAAGTGTAAGATTAGGGGTGTTTAGACTCTGGGTTCATGTTAGGGTGTTAGGTGCAGACATAACTTTTATTTCCCCATAGGAAACAATGGGGCTGCGTTAGGAGCTGAATGCTGCTTTTTTGCAGGTGTTAGTTTTTTTTTCCAGCCAGCTCAGCCCCATTGTTTGTTATGGGGAAATCGTGCACAAGCACATTTTGCCAGCTTACCGCTACCATAAGCAACGCTGGTATTGAGGTGAGATGTGGAGCTAAAGTTTGCTCAACGCTCACTTTTCTGAGGCTAACGCCGGCTTGCAGAAAACTCATAATACCAGCGTTGGCTTAAGTGAGCGGTAAGAAAAAAAGGCTCATTAGCCCTTACCGACAAAAACTCGTAATCTAGCCGTATGTCTGCTAAAGTCGACCACAAGTCACTTAATATACACCCTATACCAAATGCTCCTTTTACCAGGTGGAAAACACCTTCCGAATTATACTAAAGCATGGGGGAAAGAACTGGACACAGAGTTTACACAAAAGATATGGAATAAAAAGGAAATTTATGCTTACCAGATAAATTTATTTCTTTTACGATATGACGAGTCCACAGATTTCATCCTTACTTATGGGATAACGCCTCCTGATTAGCAGGAAGTGGCAAAGAGTACCACAGCAGAGCTGTATATATAGCTCCTCCCTTCCCTCCCCCTCCAGTCATTCGACCGATATTAGGAAGAGAAAGGAAAAGCCAAAGGTGCAGAGGTGACTGAAGTTTAACAAAAATAAATAAATACCTGTCTAAGAAATGACAGGGTGGGCCGTGGACTCGTCATATCGTAAAATAAATAAATTAATCAGGTAAGCATAAATTTCCTTTTCTTTTACAAGATATGACGAGTCCACGGATTTCATCCTTACTTATGGGATACAATACCAAAGCTATAGGACACGGATGAAAGGGAGGGACAAGACAGGAACCTAAACGGAAAGCACCACTGCTTGAAGAACCTTTCTCCCAAAACCAGCCTCAGATGAAGCAAAAGTGTCAAATTTGTAAAATTTGTAAAAAGTGTGAAGAGACGACCAAGTTGCAGCCTTGCAAATCTGTTCAACAGAAGCATTGTTTTTAAATGCCCATGAGGAAGCCACAGCCCTAGTGGAATGAGCCATAATTCTTTCAGGAGGCTGCTGTCCAGCAGTCTCATATGCCAGACGGATGATACTCTTCAGTCAAAAAGAAAGAGGTAGCCGTAGCTTTCTGGCCCCTACACTTTCCAGAAAAAACAACAAATAATGAAGATGATTGACAAAATTCTTTAGTCGCCTGCAAGTAAAACTTCAGGGAACAGACCACGTCCAAGTTATGCAACAAATGTTCCTTCTTAGAAGAAGGATTAGGACATAATAAAGGAACAATTTCCTGATTAATATTCTTATTAGAAACAACCTTAGGAAGAAAACCAGGTTTGGTACGTAAAACCACCTTATCAGAATGCAAAATAAGATAAGGAGAGTCACATTGTAACGCTGAAAGCTCGGAAACTCTACGAGCAGAAGAAATAGCAACCAAAAATATAACCTTCCAAGATAACAACTTAATATCTATGGAATGCATGGGTTCAAACGGAACCCCTTGAAGAACACTAATAACTAAATTCAAACTCCAGGGTGGAGCAATTGGTTTAAACACAGGCTTGATTCTAGCCAGAGCCTGACAAAAAGACTAAACGTCTGGAACATCTGCCAAACGCTTGTGTAGTAAAATCGACAAAGCAGACATTTGTCCCTTTAAGGAACTTGCTGATAACCCCTTCTTCAATCCTTCTTGGAGAAAAGATAAAATCCTGGGAATCCTAACTCTACTCCGTGAGTAGCACTTGGATTCGCACCAATAAAGATATTTATGCCATATCTTATGGTAGATCTTTCTAGTGACGGGCTTACGTGCCTGAATCAAAGTATTAAATGACCGAATCAGAGAGCCCCCGCTTCGATAAAATCAAGAGTTCAATCTCCAAGCAGTCAGCTGCAGAGAAACTAGATTTGGATGTTGGAAGGGTCCCTGAATGAGAAGGTCCTGTCTCAATGGAAGCTTCCACGGCGGCAGAGAGGACATGTCCACCAGATCGGCATACCAAGTCCTGCGAGGCCACGCAGGCGCGATTAGAATTACCGAAGCCCTCTCCTGTTTGATCCGTGCAATCACCCGGGGAAGGAGAGCAAACGGTGGAAACACATAAGCTAGGTTGAACGACCAAGGCACTGCCAAGGCATCTATCAGTTCGGCCTGAGGATCCCTTGACCTGGATCCATATCTTGGGAGCTTGGCATTCTGATGAGACGCCATCAGATCCAATTCCGGTCTGCCCCATCTGAGAATCAGAGTGGCAAAGACCTCCGGATGGAGTTCCCACTCCCCCGAATGAAAAGTCTGTCTGCTTAAAAAGTCTGCTTCCCAGTTGTCCACTCCTGGGATGTAGATTGCTGACAGATAACAAGAGTGAGCCTCCGCCCATTGAATTATCTTGGATACTTCTGTCATCACTAAGGAACTCCTTGTTCCTCCCTGATGATTGATGTAAGCCACAGTCGTGATGTTGTCCGACTGAAAACGGATGAATTTGGCCGAAGCCAACTGAGGCCAAGAGTGAAGCGCATTGAATATTGCTCTCAATTCCAGAAT
This sequence comes from Bombina bombina, assembly GCF_027579735.1. NCBI lineage: Eukaryota > Metazoa > Chordata > Amphibia > Anura > Bombinatoridae > Bombina > Bombina bombina. The sequence goes on from NC_069510.1 coordinate 56,125,741, forward strand.
ATTAATTGGAAGTAGAGACTCTGATCAAGTCCACACACCCTGAGCCTTCAGGGAATTCCAGACTGCACCCCATCCTAGTAGACTGGCTTCCGTTGTCACTATCACCCATGAAGGTCTGCGGAAACACGTCCCTTGGGACAGATGATCCAGTGACAACCACCAAAGAAGAGAGTCTCTCGTCTCCTGATCCAGATCTATCTGAGGAGACAAATCTGCATAATCTCCATTACACTGTCTGAGCATGCTCAGTTATAGGGGTCTGAGATGAAAACGAGCAAACGGAATGATGTCCATTGCTGCCACCATCAATCCAATTACCTCCATGCACTGAGCCACTAATGGCCGAGGATTGGACTGAAGGGCTCGCCATGAATTTAGAATCTTTAACTTTCTGACTTCCGTCAAGAAGATTTTCATGGAGACAGAATCTATTAGAGTTCCCAGGAAAGGAACCCTTGTCTGTGGAATTAGTGAACTCTTTTCTAGATTCACCTTCCACCCGTGAGTCCTCAGAAAGGACAGAATCATGTCTGTATGAGATTTTGTCAGATGGTAAGACGACGCCTGGATCAGAATATTGTCCAGATAAGGCGCCACTGCAATGCCCCGCGGCCTGAGAACTGCCAGAAGGGACCCTAGAACCTTTGTGAAGATCCTGGGTGCTGTGGCCAACCTGAATGGAAGGGCCACAAACTGAAAATGTTTGTCTAGGAAGGCAAACCTTAGGAACTGGTGATGATCCTTGTGGATAGGAATATGAAGATATGCATCCTTCAAGCCAACGGTAGTCATATATTGACCCTCCTGGATCAACGGCAGAATTGTTCGAATAGTCTCCATCTTGAAGGATGGGACTCTGAGAAAATTGTTTAGACTTTATAGATCTAAAATAGGTCGAAACGTGCCCTCTTTTTTGGGGACCACGAAAAGATTTGAGTAAAACCCCTGCCCCTGTTCCAGTATTGGAACGGGACGAATTACTCCCATAGTAGAGAGGTCTTTTACACAACGTAAGAACGCCTCTCTTTTTATCTGGTCTACAGACAATCGTAAAAGAAGAAACCTCCCCCTTGGGAGAGAATTTTTGAATTCCAGTAGATACCCAATTTCCAGCATCTAGGGGTCCTGAACATCTCTTACCCAAGCCTGGGTAAAGAGAGAAAGACTGCCCCCTACTAGATCCGGTCCCGGATCGGGGGCCGCCCCTTCATGCTGTCTTGGGAGCAGCAGCGGGCTTCTTGGGTTGTTTACCCTTGTTCCAAGTCTGGTTGGGTCTCCAGACGGACTTGGCCTGAGCAAAATTCCCTTCCTGTTTAGCGGAAGAAGAAGAAGAGGGGACTCCTTTGAAGTTCCGAAAGGAACGAAAATTATTTTGTTTACCCCTCAGTTAAGCTGTTCTATCCTGAGGTAGGAGATGACCCTTACCTCCCGTAATGTCAGAAATTTTTTCTTTCATGTAAGGCCCGAATAGGGTCTTTCCTTTGAAAGGAATAGCCAAAAGCTTTGACTTAGATGACACATTAGCAGTCCAAGATTTTAACCATAACGCTCTACGCGCTAAAATGGCAAACCCGGCATTCTTAGCTGCCAATTTGACAATCTGAAAGGCGGCATCCATAATAAAAGAATTAGCCAGCTTAAGAGCCTTAATTCTATCTAAAATGTCCTATAAAGGAGTCTCAGTCTTAAGAGACTCTTCCAAGGCGTCAAACCAGAAGGCCGCCGCAGTGGTAACTGGTACAATGCAGGCCGTCTGTTGTAAAAGGAAACCCTGATGAATAAACAACTTCTTTAGAAGACCCTCCAATTTCTTATCCATAGGGTCTTTGAAAGCACAACTGTCCTCAATAGTAATAGTCGTATGCTTAGCCAGGGTAGATATAGCTCCCTCCACCTTAGGGACTGTTTGCCAAGAGTCCCGAACAGTGTCAGATATGAGATACATTTTCTTAAAATTAGGAGAAGGTGAGAACGGGATACCCGGTCTTTCCCATTCCTGCGTAATAATTTCCGAGATTCTCTTAGGAACCGGAAAAACATCAGAGTAAGCAGGCACCTCTAAGTATTTGTCCATCTTACACAATTTCTCTGGTGGTACCACAATAGAGTCACAGTCATCCAGAGTCGCTAAAACCTCCCGAAGTAACAGGCGGAGGTGTTCAAGCTTAAATCTAAAGTACATGACATCCAAATCCATCTGAGGTAACACACTTCCCGAATCGGAAAGTTCCCCCTCAGACAGAAATTCCCTAACCCCCAATTCAGATCCCTGTGAGGGTACATCGGAAATAGCCAACAAAGCATCAGAGGTCGCATTATTCAAACTGACTTCTGCCCTGCCGCGTTTGCCCTGTAACACTGGCAACTTATATAAAACCTCTGTAAGGGTAGATGACATAACTGCAGCCATATCCTGCAGAGTGAATGAAGTAGACGCGGTTGAAGAACCCGGCGTTGCTTGGGTGGGCGTTAAAGGTGGTGACGCTTGGGGGAAAATTGGCGGCATACCCTGATTCTCATCAGACTGAGAAGCATCCTTAGACACACTTTCCTTAAAGAAAATCTGCTCTTTACATTGTAAGGCCCTTTCAGTACATGAGGAACAAAAAGTAAGAGGGGGTTCCACAATGGCATCTAAACACATAGAACAAGTAGTTTCCTCAAGTTCAGACATGTTAAACAGACTAGCAATAATAGTCGTTCTTTACTTGATATATTGAGCTCTGAAGTCAAATTACATAGACAAAAGTTTTGAACTAAAAAGTGTACTGTGCCTTTAAATAATAAAAGCGCAACAATTTTACTGTTATCAGCAAAACAACGTTTGCGGCAATAAAAAATGCCCTTATGTGCCCAAATAAATGACAATATTGCACCGTTTGTTTGGTAATGTTATTTATCAATTTTTATCAACTTTTATGAAGTTTATCAAATTTATCAATACTTTAGGCCCCTGCACCTCGCCACAGCTCTGCTGTGGCGCCTACCTGCCCCCAGATCACACTGCTTCGGCTTAAATAGCGCTCCTAAGTCTCTCTGTACCCTTCGAGTACAAAACAACTTAGGCCCCACCGGAGCCCAGGACCTTGCTGCTCGATCCGGATGAATACTGCGTGACTGAGCGTGCAAAATAAGCCCCGCCCACCGTGGGCGTAACTCAAGCCGTGCTGAGGCCCGCATGGGCCGAAAACAACATGTCGGATACCCAACTCAAAAGTAAAAAAACGCTATGTGCCCCTCATAATACACACTTTAAATAATAAAAGCGCAGCAACCAGAAATATTGCTCACTCCCAGGCCTGTTATCTTTAGACCGAATAACGCCAGCTCACAAACAGCAACCGCATCTCCCAGCATCAGCCCATATATGTATAAGTGAAAAATCCACACACTGATAAATATCAAGATAAAAGGGAATTCCAGGTACACTATTTCCATTCCTATAGTGCCTACTGATTATCCCTTCCCGGTTAGGGAAAAAACTAAATTTATGCTTACCTGATAAATGGATTTCTCTTGTGGTGTATCCAGTCCACGGGTTCATCCATTACTTGTGGGATATTCTCCTTCCCAACAGGAAGCTGCAAGAGGACACCCACAGCAGAGCTGTCTATATAGCTCCTCCCCTAACTGCCACCCCCAGTCATTCGACCGAAGACAAGCAAGAAAAAAGGAGAAACTATAGGGTGCAGTGGTGACTGTAGTTTAAAAATAAAAAACACCTGCCTTAAAATGACAGGGCGGGCCGTGGACTGGATACACCACAAGAGAAATAAATTTATCAGGTAAGCATAAATTTTGTTTTCTCTTGTAAAGGTGTATCCAGTCCACGGGTTCATCCATTACTTGTGGGATACTAATACTAAAGCTTTAGGACACGGATGAAGGGAGGGACAAGGCAGGCACTTAAACGGAAGGCACCACTGCCTGTAAGACCTTTCTCCCAAAAATAGCCTCCGAAGAAGCAAAAAGTATGAAGCGAAGACCAAGTCGCCGCCTTACAAATCTGTTCAACAGAGGCCTCATTTTTAAAAAGCCCATGTGGAAGCCACCGCTCTAGTGGAATGAGCTGTAATTCTTTCAGGAGGCTGCTGGCCAGCAGTCTCATAAGCTAAGCGGATTAAGCTTCTCAGCCAAAAAGAAAGAGAAGTTGCCGAAGCCTTTTGACCTCTCCTCTGTCCAGAGTAGACAACAAACAAAGCAGATGTTTGACGAAAATCCTTCGCAGCTTGTAAATAAAACTTTAAAGCACGAACCACATCAAGATTGTGTAATAGACGTTGCTTCTTAGAGGAAGGATTAGGACATAATGAAGGAACAACGATCTCCTGATTGATATTCTTATTAGATACCACTTTAGGAAGAAACCCAGGTTTGGTACGTAAAACTACCTTATCTGCATGGAAAATTAGATAAGGGGTATCACACTGTAAAGCAGATAACTCCGAAACTCTTCGAGCCGAGGAGATAGCTACTAAAAACAAAACTTTCCAAGATAAAAGTTTAATATCTATGGAATGCAAAGGTTCAAACGGAACCCCTTGAAGAACTTTAAGAACTAAATTTAAACTCCATGGTGGAGCAACAGGTTTAAACACAGGCTTGATTCTAACCAAAGCCTGACAAAACGCCTGAACGTCTGGAACCTCAGCCAGACGTTTGTGCAAAAGAATAGACAGAGCAGAAATCTGTCCCTTTAAAGAACTAGCTGACAATCCCTTCTCCAATCCTTCTTGGAGAAATGATAATATCCTAGGAATCCTGACTTTACTCCATGAGTAACCCTTGAATTCACACCAATGAAGATATTTACACCATATCTTATGATAGATTTTCCTGGTGACAGGCTTTCGAGCCTGAATTAAGGTATCAATGACCGACTCGGAAAAACCACGCTTTGATAGAATCAAGCGTTTAATCTCCAAGCAGTCAGACGCAGAGAAATTAGATTTGGATGTTTGAAGGGACCTTGAAGTAGAAGGTCCTGCCTTAGTGGCAGAGTCCATGGTGGAAAGGATGACATGTCCACCAGATCTGCATACCAAGTCCTGCGTGGCCACGCAGGCGCTATCAAGATCACCAAAGCTCTCTCCTGCTTGATCTTGGCAATCAGACGAGGGAGCAGAGGAAACGGTGGAAACATAAGCCAGGCTGAAGGACCAGGGCGCTGCTAGAGCATCTATCAGCGCTGCCTTGGGATCCCTGGACCTGGACCCGTAACAAGGAAGCTTGGCGTTCTGACGAGACGCCATGAGATCCAGTTCTGGTTTGCCCCATAGTTGAATCAACTGGGCAAATACCTCTGGATGGAGCTCCCACTCCCCCGGATGAAAAGTCTGCCGACTTAGAAAATCCGCCTCCCAGTTCTCTACACCTGGGATATGGATAGCTGAGAGATGGCAAGAGTGAACCTCTGCCCATAGAATTATCTTTGAAACCTCCAACATTGCCAGGGGGCTCCTTGTTCCCCCCTAATGGTTGATATAGGCTACAGTCGTGATGTTGTCCGACTGAAATCTGATGAACCTGACCGCTGCTAGCTGAGGCCAAGTCTGAAGAGCATTGAATATCGCTCTTAGTTCCAGAATGTTTATCGGAAGGAGGGCCTCCTCCTGAGTCCACGAACCCTGAGCCTTCAGGGAGTTCCAGACTGCACCCAAGCCCAGAAGGCTGGCATCTGTCGTTACTATAGTCCATTCTGGCCTGCGGAAACACATTCCTCTGGACAGATGGAACCGAGATAGCCACCAGAGAAGAGAATCCCTGGTCTCTTGATCCAGATTTAGTAGAGGGGACAAATCTGTGTAATCCCCATTCCACTGATGAGGGGAGAGAGAACTCTTTCCTTCGATCACCTTTCCACCCGTGAGACTTCAGGAATGCCAGAACAATGTCCGTATGAGACCTGGCAATTTGAAAAGTCGACGCCTGTATCAGAATGTCGTCTAGGTAAGGGGCAACTGCTATGCCCCGCAGCCTTAGAACCGCCAGAAGGGACCCTAGAACCTTCGTAAAGATTCTTGGTGCCGTGGCTAACCCGAAGGGAAGAGCCACAAACTGGTAATGCCTGTCTAGGAAGGTGAACCTGAGAAGCTGATGATCTCTGTGTATCGGAATGTGGAGATAAGCATCCTTTAAGTCCACGGTAGTCATATATTGACCCTCCTGGATCATAGGTAGGATGGTTCGAATAGTCTCCATCTTGAAGGATGGGACCCTGAGAAATTTGTTAAGGATCTTGAGATCCAAGATTGGTCTGAAAGTTCCCTCTTTTTTGGGAACTATAAACAGATTTGAATAGAAGCCCTGTCCCTGTTCCTCCTTTGGTACTGGGTGGATCACTCCCATAACCAGTAGGTCTTGAAAGCAACGTAAGAATGCCTCTCTCTATCTGGTTTGCAGATAATTGTGAGAGATGAAATCTCCCCTTTGGAGATGAAGCTTTGAAATCCAGAAGATATCCCTGGGAAACAATCTCCAGAACCCAGGGATCCTGGACTTCTCGTGCCCAAGCCTGGGCGAAGAGAGAAAGTCTGCCCCCCACTAGATCCGGTCCCGGATCGGAGGCTACTCCTTCATGCTGTCTTAGAGGCAGCAGCAGGTTTTTTGGCCTGCTTCCCCTTGTTCCAAGCCTGATTAGGTCTCTAGACTGGCTTGGACTGGGCAAAATTTCCCTCTTGTTTTGTAGTAGAGGAAGATGAAGCTGCGCCACTCTTGAAGTTTCGAACAAAAATGAGTCTGTTTGGTCCTTAATTTGTTGGACCTATCCTGGGGAAGGGCGTGGCCTTTTCCTCCAGTAATATCAGAAACAATCTCCTTCAGTCCAGGCCCGAATAGGGTCTGCCCTTTGAAGGGGATGTTGAGAAGTTTAGACTTTGAAGTAACGTCAGCTGACCAGGATTTAAGCCATAGCGCCCTACGCGCCTGAATGGCAAAACCTGAATTCTTAGCCGTTAGCTTGGTTAAATGAAAAACGGCGTCAGAAATAAATGAATTGGCTAACTTAAGAGCTTTAAGCCTGTCTAGGATATCATCCAACGGGGTCTCTACCTGTAGAGTCTCCTCAAGAGACTCGAACCAGAAAGCCGCTGTAGCAGTGACTGGGGCAATGCATGCAAGAGGCTGGAGAATAAAACCTTGTTGTATAAAGATTTTCTTAAGGAAACCCTCTAATTTTTTATCCATTGGATCTAGGAAAGCACAACTGTCCTCGACAGGGATAGTTGTACGCTTAGCTAGAGTAGAGACTGCTCCCTCCACCTTAGGGACTGTCTGCCATGAGTCCCGTGTTGCGGCATCTATAGGAAACATCTTTTTAAAAGCAGGAGGGGGAGAGAACGGTACACCTGGTCTATCCCATTCCTTAGTAATAATTTCTGAAAACCTCTTAGGGATTGGAAAAAGATCAGTGTAAACAGGCACTGCAAAGTATTTGTCCATTTTACACAATTTATCTGGGACTACAATGGTGTCACAGTCATCCAGAGTCGCTAAAACCTCCCTGAGCAACAAGCGGAGGTGTTCAAGCTTAAATTTAAACGCTGTCATTTCAGAGTCAGACTGAAGTAACGCCTTCCCTGAATCAGAAATGTCACCCACAGATAGAAGCTCTCCTGCTTTGGCTTCTGTACATTGTGAGGGTATATCAGACATAGCTACTAAAGCATCAGAGAGCTCTGTATTTGTTCTAGCCCCAGAGCTGTCTCGCTTTCCTTGTAACCCTGGCAGTTTGGACAATACCTCTGTGAGGGTATGATTTATAACTGCCGCCATGTCTTGTAAGGTAAACGCATTGGACGCGCTAGATGTACTTGGCGTCACTTGAGCGGGAGTTATAGGTTCTGACACGTGGGGAGAGCTAGATGGCATAACCTCCCTTTTGTCAGTCTGAGAAACCTCTGGTGATAAATCTTTAAAAGCCATAATATGGTCTTTATAACTTATAGAAAGGTCAGTGCATTTGGTACACATTCTAAGAGGGGGTTCCACATGGCTTCTAAACATAATGAACAAGGAGTTCCCTCTATGTCAGACATGTTTAACAGACTAGTAATGAGACCAGCAAGCTTGGAAAACACTTTAATAAATGTGAAAAAGCAATTATATAAAAACGGTAAGAGAAAAAAACTACCACATAAACTGCAAAACAGTGATAAAAAGTAGTAAACTCTACGAAATTTTTACAGTGTGTATAAGGGACTAAAGCAGCATTGCACCCACTTGCAAATGGATGATTAACCCCTTAGGCCCAAAAACGGATTAGAAAAACGTTAAAACCGTTAACAAACAGTCAAACACACTGCCACAGCTCTGCTGTGGCTCCTACCTGCCCTTAAACACGATTTTTGCAGGAACAAAACCCTCTATAGTGATCCTAGCTGCCAGAGGACTCCTTTAGGGAAGCTGGATGTCTCAGTCTGAAAATCAACTTCGCATTTAGAGCGCAAAAATAGGCCCCTCCCACCATGCACTCAATGTCAGAGGGCCTTAAAAAAGTACTCCTATGAGTAATCTAACTAGCCATGTGGAAAACTAGGCCCCAAATAAAGATTTATCACCCTCAGAGAAAAAACGTTTTGTTTTTTTTCTTTCTATAAACCATGCAAACGTTTTTACACTAAGTAATATGAGTATTAACGTGAATATTACCCTTTTTTGCAAGCATGATCCCAGTCGTTGTTAAATCACTGTATCAGGCTAACCTCAAATATACCAGGCACTGTCAGCATTTTCTAGACCTTATCATCTCTCTAGAAAAAAATATACTGAACATACCTCGAAGCAGGTAATCTGCAGACCGTCCCCCCAACTTTAGTTTTCTTTCCATACTTTTCAGTTATGTGTGAGAACAGCAATGGACCTTAGTTACAAACCGCTAAGATCATCAAACTTCCAGGCAGAATTCTTCTTCCAATTTCTGCCTGAGAGTAAAACAGTACAACGCTGGTACCGTTTAAAAATAACAAACTCTTGATTGAAGGTAAAAACTACACTAAGTCACCACATATCGCTTGATACTTCCTTTTTTGTCGAGAGCTGCAAGAGAATGACTGGGGGTGGCAGTTAGGGGAGGAGCTATATAGACAGCTCTGCTGTGGGTGTCCTCTTGCAGCTTCCTGTTGGGAAGGAGAATATCCCACAAGTAATGGATGAACCCGTGGACTGGATACACCTTTACAAGAGAAATGTCAGCCTGTTCAGATGTATCAAGTCTCCCCAGAAACAAATGACTGAACATACCTCAATGCTGCTTGTAGCATGACACGGTTCTCCACACTGAAGATATTTCTTTACACTACCTTCAACTGCTCAGTGGAAAACCAGCTGGATCTTAGATCATGTTTGCTAAGATCATTAATATCAGGGCAGAAAAATAAGATGTCTCCACTCCTCTTAGGGATTACATGACTGATGATTTCTCCCTGAGAAAAATAGTACTCACTGGCACCATTTTAAAATAAAAAACTTCTTGATTGAAGAATCTAAACTAACACCTCACTTTACCTCTTCCTATCACTAACACAGGCAAAGAGAATGACTGGAGGGGAAGGGAAGGGAGGAGCTATATATACAGCTCTGCCGTGGTGCTCTTTGCCACTTCCTGCTAATAAGGAGGCGTTATCCCATAAGTAAGGATGAAATCCGTGGACTCGTCATATCTTGTAAAAGAAATATTAATCAAAACTAAAGTAGCGTCCATCTCAGCACAAGTCCAGGAAACAAACTACAAATTTTTACTGAGATGGTACCTCACTCCAGCAAGGCTAAAAGTAATTTACCCCATAACTATGGGAAAGTGCTGGAGGGGCTGCCTAAATGTAGGGACAATACAACACATCTGGTGGGACTGCCCCAAGTTACAAAAGTTTTGGTTGGATGTGATAGGCTATATGTGCAGAACACTAGAAACCACAGAAAACACAGACATACACACCCACCCTCACAGAGGCATCCAGAGAAAATACACAAAGGCAAAGATACACACACCCTCAAAAAGACACCCATAGAAAAAGCTCAAAGACATATGCACACACCCTCACAGACATCCACAGAAAATGCACAAAGACATACACACCCACCCTCACAGAGAGACCCACATAAAAAAAATACATGCACACTCATAGAGACACAAACCAAAGCACAAAGACATAAACACAGACACCCACAGAAACACTCACAGGAGGAAACATTTATGCACCTTGCATCCCCTAAATCAACAGTGTGTGACATGCATGATAAAAAATTGCAGAAATTAAGAGATCACTTTTTAAAGAATCATATTTGTAAATGTGTAAACAAAAATAATTCAGTGAATTCAAAATTGTACATTAATGATCTGGGTAGATGGCTAGATGAAGAAAAGTACTTTTAAAAGGTTGACATATGTTTGTTTGTTTTTTCCCCATTTTCCCCAACCAAGAGCACCACTTCAAAAATAGTGTACAAATGTTACCATCTGTCAGCCGTACTTATGGATTTTGAAAATGCTGTACTCTATTTGGTCTTGGTGAAACCATAAGCTGTGGTACTCATACCATTAGATCTGGTTAAATGCAGGATTTAGGCTTGTTGGTATGTATTTCAAAATTAAGTCAGCTGTAGTGTAAACTGAACAGTTTTAAGTTAACCTGTCTCATTTCAAACACTGATCAATCTTAGTCTGAGAGTATAACATTTTATGCAGATGTAAAAATCTTAGATAAAATGCCTCCTTGCATCTGGAAAGTCCTTGCACAAAGGGGCAGTAAACTGGAATGTTTTATATATATATATATATATATGCATATCTGCGAAAAGGGCACCTACCATTTGTTTATTGAGGAGGAAAAAACTGGAATGTAATAAATAAATATATATATATATATATATATATATATATATATATATAAATTAAAAAAAAATGCATGTCTGCCAAAAGGGAACCTACCATTTGTTTATTGAGGAGGAAACATTTCTGCATGGTTTTAAATATAGAATTTCTACAGCATTGTCAAATAATTATAAATACACTGCTGCTAAAAAAAATTGTTTTTATGGACCCCTGACCCCACCATACAACTACTACCACACTGAAGTCAGAATTCGAAATTGCACAAGGAAATAAAAAACATTTGCTAAGTAAGTCCTACCTCCTCTGCAAATGAAAGTGATCTGCCGTCTGACTCAAGCATACACTGTACAAACAAAGTGCCAAGTCTGTCTCACACTGTGCATAGTGGTTTAGTGCACACTCAGAAATCCTCTCAAATTCTAATACTTTACTCCTTGTAATAACATTCCCCATGCTTAATTAGCACTCTGCTATAGTACCCACTGGTGGCTGCCAAAATTAAACTAAATTTAGCTCTTGCCTCATGGGGCCCCCCTGGCCCATTGGGCCCCTGACAGGAGTCACCCCTGTCACCCCCTGATGGCGACCCTGCCAGTTAGTACAAAACAGCACAGTCCTAAGTCTAAGCCCCAATAAAAAGTTTTATGCGAGTTACACACCCAGAGGAAAAAGATCCCATACATAAAGGGAAAATTAACCCATAGTCTCTCAAATTCAGTGCCTGCACCCTGCACAAGTAAATCCAATATAATGGATTATTTTTAAAATGTCCCAATAATACTGCAGTTGCAATCATTTTCTAAAGTGCCAGTCTCTAGTACCTAAAAGACAAAAAACACTTACCTGCAGTCTAGCTGTCCGGCAGGAAGACAGCTCACAAGGCGTGAAAGGACACATACTCCTTACAGAGACCTGTAGAAAAAAGAAAGAACAGAGTAACCAACTCTGGCTTTCTATGACCAGGGCAGCAATATGTTGGGAAACAAAGTAAGGACCACCTCATAACTTCCTAACTGCTTAAAAGCCACCACTACTCTACAGAAGAGATTGACATGGACACAGCTAAACCCAAAAACTTGCTTGTAATTAAAAAATTTCTTCAGACACCAAACTTCACCTCCTCCATTGACAAAGGCAAAGAGAACGACTAGGGATTATGGGTAGGGGAGTGACACTTATTCTGATGGAGTCTATGATGATCCCAAGGAAGTGAAGCCTCATAGAATGAGGAAGCTCTTTTCCAGGTTGACCGTCCAGCCATGTGTCCAAAGACACAAGAGTAACCTCTCAGTGTGATATTGAGCCACAGGTAAAGATGGTGCCTGGACCAAGATATCGTCCAGGTAAGAAGCTACTGCAATACCCTGCAGACGTACTGCAGCCAGCAGAGCACCCAGCACCTTGGTAAATATCCGATGAGCAGTAGCTAGACCAAACAGGAGAGCAACAAACTGGTAGTGTTTGTCTAGGAAGGCAAACCGAAGATATCGGTACTGATATCTGTATATCTGGATGAGAAGGTACACGCCCTTCACGTCTATGGTAGCCATGAACTGACCCTCCTGGCTTCTTACCTAGAATAGGGCAAAATGTGCCCTCCTTCTTAGGAATGACAAATAGATTTGATTAAAACCCTCTTCCCCTCTCTGTAGGGAGGACCGGGTCTACTATACCCATGGCTATTAGTAGTGCTGATCTCTTTACTGGGATTCCAGAGACTCTTGAGAGAAGGAAGCAATCCCTGAGAAAACATAATTTATGTAAGAACTTACCTGATAAATTCATTTCTTTCATATTAGCAAGAGTCCATGAGCTAGTGACGTATGGGATATACATTCCTACCAGGAGGGGCAAAGTTTCCCAAACCTCAAAATGCCTATAAATACACCCCTCACCACACCCACAAATCAGTTTAACGAATAGCCAAGAAGTGGGGTGATAAGAAAAAAGTGCGAAGCATAAATATAAGGAATTGGAATAATTGTGCTTTATACAAAAAAATCATAACCACCACAAAAAAAGGGTGGGCCTCATGGACTCTTGCTAATATGAAAGAAATTAATTTATCAGGTAAGTTCTTACATAAATTATGTTTTCTTTCATGTAATTAGCAAGAGTCCATGAGCTAGTGACGTATGGGATAATGACTACCCAAGATGTGGATCTTCACGCAAGAGTCACTAGAGAGGGAGGGATAAAATAAAGGACAGCCAATTCCGCTGAAAAAAATCCACACCCAAAAATAAAGTTTAAATCTTATAAAGAAAAAAACTGAAAATCTAAGCAGAAGATTCAAACTGAAAACAGCTGCCTGAAGTACTTTTCTACCAAAAACTGCTTCAGAAGAAGAAAACACATCAAAATGGTAGAATTTAGTAAAAGTATGCAAAGAAGACCAAGTTGTGCTTTGCAAATCTGATCAACCGAAGCTTCATTCCTAAACGCCCAGGAAGTAGAAACTGACCTAGTAGAATGAGCTGTAATCCTTTGAGGCGGAGTTTTACCCGACTCGACATAAGCATGATGAATTAAAGATTTCAACCAAGATGCCAAAGAAATGGAAG
>NC_069510.1:56141735-56277097 GCF_027579735.1 Bombina bombina
ATTAACACTCTACCATACACAAAATATAATAGTAACCAGGATATGGCTGAAATAATTGGATGAAGTCTAAATTAGAATATGAGATGCAACGAAATATCGATGCAAATATAACACAAAAAATGTTCTGGTAAATGTCCAATATCGGATGAAAACTTCTATAGATGTATATAGATGGATATAATGCAAATCTAATAGACAGGTAAAAAGGTAGATCCCCGTTCCACAACGTACCCGTTGGGAGTCTACTTACACTCCTTTACCTCAATCTCATGAGGTAAGTGCCGCATAGTGTATAGATAGGTCTCCTTCCCGGTATCGGTAGCAAGATGGAGGGGTATCCTCTTTCAATACAAAACTCTCTTTCACTCTTAATTTGTTCAGGAGCTCCAAGTGTTTTTGTAATCCAGTGTAGCGGTTATACCGCCAGCATGAAACAGCTCTGGGAACCCTCTGTGTGTGATGGGAAGAAAGCCGCCGAGTTCCTCTCCCCTGTACACTCTGGAATTCCACCCTCAGCTGTGGGATGTCCGTTTGTTGCTAGAGTCGATTCACTGGAGGAGCATGAATTTGTTTTTTCTAAAAAAATGGCAGATCTCACCTCTAAGGTATCGCACCAACATGAAACTAACAGATGTGGTCCTAGACAAAGCACACAGGGCCCTCTGCCCAAAACCCGATGCTGACTCCCCGCCTAGAGATATAATTGTCAGATTTCAGAGCTACCATCACAGAGAGGACATTTACAATCTGGCCAGAAAGCAACAAGCAGTGATGTATCAAGGACACCGGATACAGATCTTTCAAGACCTGTCTGCGAGGACACTGCAAAAAAGAAGAGACTTTTCGGTCTTAACTCTTCATTTGAGACAGTTAAAGATTCCGTATAGATGGGGATTCCCCACCTCAGTGATTTCCACAAAGAATGGGAGTAGATATGAATGCAGATATATATCTGACATTGACAAATTTTGCAATATTATAGGAATTCCTTCCCCAAGTACGGACTCTGAGTCGACATTTCAAAACCCCTTGCTGGAACGAGCGGCCCCAAAGCCGCAGAGGAAACCTTGGCCTATTAAGACAACCAACCAGCTTAAACGGAAACAAGCCAGCCCAGTGGACACTGACTCAATACAGCCAGGATGAACTAGCTGTGTCTTTTTGTTTGTTTGATGTTCTTGAATATGGCTTATGTCCCCATTGTCAGTTCATGTTAATCTTTTAAGCAAAAGTGCTGACAATAGCCATCTTCACACCCATACGGGAGAAGCTTGAAAGACGGTAGTGATTGAATAAATCGGGCAAGTATATTATTTACAAAGGATTTGTTGATCTAGGTTTAGGTTTGACCAACCTGAACACCTGCTATATGGTGTTGATGTTTGATATATTTTATGTGTAAAGTGCACGTTCTAACAGTTTACCTTGTTCTTAAATGCTAACCATTCAATGTCCTAAATAACAGGTGGGATTTGACAAATGCATGGAAGTTCTCAATTCTAAAGAGACTATTTTCCCCCTTGAAATAGTCTCAAATTAAAAGCCTCTTATATAGTCAAATTAAATGTTCAAGGTATTAGTTGATGTGACATGAGGCATTGAGATCTAAAAGGTTATTGGCCCTAATACAAATTTTTTTTTAGTTCAATCACACCCTGTGGCGCCGCCGTAGGAATTGGCCTAACGGCAGCAAGTACATGGATTAGTTATATATTTTTCTATTATATAATGTGGTGAAACAATGTGAGCACACACGAATGTGAAGGGTCTGGAGCCCACTAAAAGTTAGTGATAGGACAGGGGAGTTTTCCTAGATAGTAGTGAGTTTAATAAAGAAGTTTGGTTTACACTGTTAACAGTACCTACTATGCTTGTTGTCTATGTGTATCCTTGTTTAGGAGCATGATACCACTAGGAGCGAGATAATAAATATTAAATATCATGGAATTATATAGCTTAAGAAATTAACAGCTGAATACAGTATTGGTAATGTATGTAGCTACCCAGTCTGTTATTCTGCCTCATTTGTTGAAAGTTTTTCAAGGTTTAAAAATTTGCATTGTATCACCTATCCATATTATTGATTGCAGTAACTCTCAATAATACAACAAAAATCGTTCTATCTAAAAGGTATTAGCTCATTCTACCCCCCCCCCCCCCCCCCCCCCCCCTATAACTTCTTCTCTTTCTTCTTTTCTTCACTGCCTCTTTCTCTTATTCAAAGCTTCTTGTCTGGCTGGCCAACAAGGAAAACTACAAGTCTAGTGTTTTCCTCTGCAGATACTAGGGTTGGAGATGAACACAATTACAGTTGCAAGTCAAAATGTGAAGGGGTTCCTCTCAGCTGGCAAGCGCTCAATAGCGTATTTTGATTTCTTTAAGAAGGGCACTGACGTAATTATGTTACAAGAGACTCACTTTAAGAAACGAAACGAACCTCAACTAGCCACACAACACTTCGATAAACACTTTCTTAGCTCAGGCACAAGCAGGAAAAATGTGGTTTGTATTTCGTTCAAACGGGGTGCCCCCTTTGAACTGCTTCAGAAAAATACAGATAAAGAGGGGAGACTTTTGATCCTTGTGGGACTGTACTACGGCACCTTGGTCACTTTTGTCAATATATATGCCCCAAATAGGCCCACACTCAATTTCTATAAATCAGCTATTAATGCTATTTTGGATATCTCCAAAGGCCCAATTATAATGGGAGGGGATTTTAACTTTACTATGCACCCTTCCCTAGATAACTCCACAGGGAAATCATACCTCAGTAATAAGGTCCTGAAAGCGAACTGCGAAGTCTTGTACTCCATTTCCCTATTTGACACCTGGAGAGTTGCACACCCTACACAGAAAGACTACACCTTTTTTTCGCACCCCCAGCATTCCTATTCCAGATTAGATTACATTATGTGCAGCCAAACGCTCCTAACTAGCCTAACCCAGTCTAAAATATCACACACTCCATGGTCAGATCATAGCATGGTCATTTCCACCTTCCACTGACCAACTAGACCGAAAAACACACTGAGCTGGAGGTTAGATGAGACAATTCTGACAAGTCAGGAAACGTTAGAAGAAGTGACTAAGGCAACTGATGAGTTTTTCCTAAACAACAAACCAGGGGACACATCTGTGAGTAACAATTGGGAAGAATATAAATGCTTTATCAGAGGTCATTTAATAAAACATACAGCTAAAATACGGAAATTAAGAATAGCTCAATTTACTTCACTGACCGACGCCTTGAATACAGCCGATAAGGCACACAAGACTGACCCGACCTCAGACCAAAAACTCTCTGAACTTAAGTTAGCGCGAGATTGCCTTAATAAATATTTAACTCAAAAAGCTCACTTGAGAGCGTTAACTAAGGCCAAGTATTTCACAGAAAGTAATAAAGCAGGGCGTTTGTTAGCAAGATCCCTTAAAAGACAAAAGTTTAATTCATTTATTAGATCCATCTCACATCCCTCTAGGGGACTGGTCAGTGAACACGAAGATATTGCAGACACATTTGTAGCCTACTACACAAAGCTGTATAACCTTAACCCCAATATAACTCAAGAGAATATTAATAAAATCACACACTATCTCAATACTGTGGAGACCCCTAATATCTCAGAGGAAGATAGCCATACTCTAGATGCCCCTATAACAACCCAAGAAATATTGAATACTATTAAGGCACTCCCAAACGGTAAATCTCCTGGGCCGGATGGGTTACCTGCCAAATTCTACCAACTATTCCAATCCCAACTTTGTCCCCCGCTACATGCACTATTCACATCAATAGATAAAGGAGAGGCTTTTTCTACCTCTTTATTAAAAGCTACTATCACAGTAATTCCGAAGGCGGACAAGGTGGAAACCCTGGCGGGTAATTACAGACCCATTTCACTCCTAAATATCGACATAAAGATATATGCAAAAATTTTATCTAACCGCCTCAATGCAATATTACCTAAGATCATACACCCAGACCAAGTTGGCTTTGTAAAGGGTAGAGAAGCAAAGGACAACACAATTAGAGTTTTGCAGACATTGCCGATGGCCCTGCCTGTTTCATATCTAAATGCCCAACAGAAAATGATTAATTCAATCATATGGTCCTACAAAAAACCCAGAGTTTCTCAACACACACTATAGATGCATAAAGAGGATGGAGGACTGAATGTGCCAAACCTCTTAAATTATTATAAGGCGGTTCATATGTCCAGAGTGATCTCCTGGACACACTCTCAACAATCTGCCCTTTGGGTGCAGGTTGAAAGCTCCCTCATAGGGACAAACCATATGAGAGATATTGCATGGGTACCTAAAAGCCACAGACCACCACTAGCATACCAGAATACTTATGTTAAGACCACCCTAGATATATGGGACTCAGTTTTAGCCCATAATACAGGAATCTCCACCCCGATTTCACCTCTCACTCCTATATTGGGTAATCGAATATTTTTAGAAAATGTTTCTTTTATCCATGTGAACACTGAGAAACACCTATGCAATCTACCAGTTTATCTTATGTTGGAGTCGGGAGAGTTCAAAGATATGACTAGGTTAAAAGATGAGCTGGGTTCACCCTTCCATAGCTGGTACTCGTACCTACAGATACGTCACGCGATTTATAACAATACACACAAAACTAACATATTCAGATCATTAACAGTATTTGAGAAGCTATGTATCAACCCTGACTCTAAAAGATCACTTCTCTCTTTGACACATAGATTGTTGAGGGGATCCTTTCCAGACCAACGCCCTACTTTTATAAAGAAATGGGAGACCGAAATGTTAGAGGAAATTGCAGACGATGACTGGAAGTCTAGCTTTAAAATGTCACACTCAGCCTCTTCCTCAATGATCATATCTGAATTGAACTATAAAATACTCACCCTCTGGTATCTGACACCGCAGCGTCTCAGATATATTTTTCCTACAGCCTCTTCAGCTTGTTGGAGACGCTGCAGTGGGATAGGTAACATGACACACATCTGGTGGGATTGCCCTCTTCTAGCGGAATTCTGGTCACACATAGAAAGATGTGTTAACAAGATACTAGGGACACATATTACTTTCAGCTCTAACCTTATATTACTCAACATCCTCCCACCAATACACTGCTTATACCGCACAAATCTCCTTCAGTTGATGCTAGCATGTGCAAAGAGATTAATCTCCCGAATGTGGAAAAGCCAAGATATTCCCACTCAAACACAGTGGATAGCGGAGGTTGAGCACATTCTAACACTGGAAAAGTATCATTATCATTATGTAGGTAAACATGACTTTATTAATGATATGCTCTTTATATGGGAGCAAGGTCTCTTTAATTTGGATTATATTACAGCCAGGTTAGCTAGATACTAACAACGACTAAGAACAACACTGAAATTACTGATGAACTCTTTGAAACTCCCCCCCCCCTCTTTGTTTCTCTTCTTCAGTTTCTTCTCTTTTTCTATTCCCTTCCCCACTTTCCCCCCAAGCTGGAACATAATGGATAGACGATATTCCAGAGATTGCATATCACCGTTCGATGTTAAATGATGTGGATTTGCTTAAGGATACAGTTCTATGTTTATACATTTAAAATTTGTTACATATGTAAATTGTTTTTCATTATTCGTTGTATCGCTATGAAAATGGAAAATTAATAAAAAAAATATTGAATAAAAAAAAACAAAAACAATTTATGCTTACCTGATAAATTTATTTCTCTTGTGGTGTATCCAGTCCACGGATCATCCATTACTTGTGGGATATTCTCCTTCCCAACAGGAAGCTGCAAGAAGATCACCCACAGCAGAGCTGTCTATATAGCTCCTCCCCTAACTACCACCTCCAGTCATTCGACCGAAGACGAGCAAGAGAAAGGAGAAACCATAGGGTGCAGTGTTGACTGTAGTTTAAAAATAAAATATACCTGCCTTAAAATGACAGGGTGGGCCGTGGACTGGATACACCACCAGAGAAATAAATTTATCAGGTAAGCATAAATTATGTTTTCTCTTGTAAGGTGTATCCAGTCCACGGATCATCCATTACTTGTGGGATACCAATACCAAAGCTAAAGTACACGGATGAAGGGAGGGACAAGGCAGGTACTTAAACGGAAGGTACCACTGCCTGTAGAACCTTTCTCCCAAAAATAGCCTCAGAAGAAGCAAAAGTATCAAATTTATAAAACTTTGAAAAAGTATGAAGCGAAGACCAAGTCGACGCCTTGCAAATCTGTTCAACAGAAGCCTCATTTTTAAAAGCCCATGTGGAAGCTACAGCTCTAGTAGAATGAGCTGTAATCCTTTCAGGAGGCTGCTGGCCAGCAGTCTCATAAGCTAAGCGTATTATACTTCTTAGCCAAAAAGAAAGAGAAGTTGCCGAAGCCTTTTGGCCTCTCCTCTGTCCAGAGTAGACAACAAACAAAGCAGATGTTTGACGAAAATCTTTAGTAGCTTGTAAATAAAACTTTAAAGCACGAACCACGTCAAGATTGTGTAATAGACGTTCCTTCTTTGAAGAAGGATTAGGACACATTGACAGAACAACAATCTCCTGATTGATATTCTTATTAGATACCACCTTAGGTAAAAACCCAGGTTTGGTACGCAAAACTACCTTATCTGCATGGAAGATCAGATAAGGGGAATCACACTGTAAGGCAGATAACTCGGAAACTCTACGAGCCGAGGAAATAGCTACCAAAAACAGAACTTTCCAAGATAAAAGCTTGATATCTATGGAATGAAGAGGTTCAAACGGAACCCCTTGGAGAACTTTAAGAACCAAATTTAAACTCCATGGTGGAGCAACTGGTTTAAACACAGGCTTGATTCTAACAAAAACCTGACAAAAAGCCTGAACGTCTGGAACATCCGCCAGACGCTTGTGCAAAAGAATAGACGGAGCAGAAATCTGTCCCTTTAAGGAACTAGCTGACAATCCCTTTTCCAATCCTTCTTGGAGAAAAGATAATATCCTGGGAATCCTGACTTTACTCCATGAGTAACCCTTAGATTCACACCAATAAAGATATTTACGCCATATCTTATGATAGATTTTCCTGGTGACAGGCTTTCGTGCCTGAATTAAGGTATCAATGACTGACTCGGAGAAGCCACGCTTTGATAAAATCAAGCGTTCAATCTCCAGGCAGTCAGTCTCAGAGAAATTAGATTTGGATGGTTGAAAGGACCCTGAAGTAGAAGGTCCTGTCTCAGAGACAGAGTCCATGGTGGAAGGGATGACATGTCCACCAGATCTGCATACCAAGTCCTGCGTGGCCACGCAGGTGCTATCAAAATCACTGATGCTCTCTCCTGCTTGATTTTGGCAATCAGACGAGGGAGCAGAGGAAACGGTGGAAACACATAAGCCAGGTTGAAGGACCAAGGCGCTGCTAGAGCATCTATCAGCGTTGCCTTGGGGTCCCTGGACCTGGATCCATAACAAGGAAGTTTGGCGTTCTGGCGAGACGCCATGAGATCCAGTTCTGGTTTGCCCCAACGTTGAACCAATTGTGCAAACACCTCCGGATGGAGTTCCCACTCCCCCGGATGAAAAGTCTGTCGACTTAGAAAATCCGCCTCCCAGTTCTCTACGCCTGGGATATGGATAGCTGATAGATGCAAGAGTGAATCTCTGCCCAAAGAATTATCTTTGAAACTTCCAGCATCGCTAGGGAACTCCTTGTTCCCCCTTGATGGTTGATGTAAGCCACAGTCGTGATGTTGTCCGACTGAAATCTGATGAACCTCATTGTCGCTAGCTGAGGCCAAGCCTGAAGAGCATTGAATATCACTCTTAGTTCCAGAATGTTTATTGGAAGGAGGGTCTCCTCCTGAGTCCACGATCCCTGAGCCTTCAGGGAGTTCCAGACTGCCCCCCAGCCTAGAAGGCTGGCATCTGTCGTTACTATTGTCCAATCTGGCCTGCGAAAGGTCATACCTTTGGACAGATGGGCCCGAGATAGCCACCAGAGAAGAGAATCCCTGGTCTCTTGATCCAGATTTAGTAGAGGGGACAAATCTGTGTAATCCCCATTCCACTGACTGAGCATGCAGCGGTCTGAGATGTAGGCGGGCAAACAGCACTATGTCCATTGCCGCTACCATTAAGCCGATTACTTCCATACACTGAGCCACCGAAGGGCGAGAAGTAGAATAAAGAACACGGCAAGAATTTAGAAGTTTTGATAACCCGGTCTCTGTCAGGTAAATCCTCATTTCTACAGAATCTATCAGAGTTCCCAGAAAGGAAACTCTTGTGAGAGGGGATAGAGAACTCTTCTCTTCGTTCACTTTCCAACCGTGCGACCTCAGAAATGCCAGAACTATGTCCGTATGAGACTTGGCAATTTGGAAATTTGACGCCTGTATCAGAATGTCATCTAAATAAGGGGCCACTGCTATGCCCCGCGGCCTTAGGACCCCCAGAAGTGACCCCAGAACCTTCGTAAAGATTCTTGGAGCTGTAGCTAACCCAAAGGGAAGAGCTACAAACTGGTAATACCTGATCCAGGAAGGCAAACCTGAGAAACCGATGATGATCTTTGTGAATCGGAATGTGAAGATAAGCATCCTTTAAATCCACTGTAGTCATGTATTGACCCTCCTGGATAATAGGTAGGATGGTACGAATAGTCTCCATCTTGAATGATGGGACCCTGAGAAATTTGTTTAGGATCTTGAGATCTAAGATTGGTCTGAAGGTTCCCTCTTTCTTGGGAACCACAAACAGATTTGAATAGAAGCTTTGTCCCTGTTCCTCCTTTGGAACTGGGTAGATCACTCCCATAACTTGGAGGTCTTGAACACAATGTAAGAATGCCTCTCTCTTTATCTGGTTTGCAGATAATTGTGAAAGGTGAAATCTCCCTTTTGGAGGGGAAGCTTTGAAGTCCAGAAGATATCCCTGGGATACAATTTCCAACGCCCAGGGATCCTGGACATTTCTTGCCCAAGCCTGGGCGAAGAGAGAAAGTCTGCCCCTACTAGATCCGTTACCGGATCGGGGGCCAATCCTTCATGCTGTCTTAGAGGCAGCAGCAGGCTTTTTGGCCTGCTTACCTTTGCTCCAAGCCTGGTTAGGTCTCCAGACCGACTTGTTTTGTATTAGAGGAAGTTGATGCCGCGCTCGTCTTAAAGTTTCGAAAGGCACGAAAATTAGTCTGTTTGGCCCTTGATTTATTAGACCTGTCCTGAGGGAGGGCATGACCTTTTCCTCCCGTGATCTCCTTCAAACCAGGCCCGAATAGGGTCTGCCCCTTGAAGGGAATATTAAGAAGCTTAGACTTTGAAGTAACATCAGCTGACCATGATTTAAGCCATAGCGCCCTACGCGCCTGAATAGCAAAACCAGAATTCTTAGCCGTTAGCTTAGTCAAATGAACATTGGCATCAGAAACATATGAATTGGCTAGCTTAAGTGCTCTAAGCTTGTCAAGTATATCGTCCAATGGGGTCTCTACCTGTAAAGCCTCTTCCAGAGACTCAAACCAGAAGGCCGCCGCAGCAGTGACTGGGGCAATGCATGCAAGAGGCTGTAGAATAAAACCTTGTTGAATAAACATTTTCTTAAGGTAACCCTCTAACTTTTTATCCATTGGATCTAAGAAAGCACAACTGTCCTCGACGGGGATAGTAGTACGCTTAGCTAGGGTAGAAACTGCTCCCTCCACCTTAGGGACCGTTTGCCATAAGTCCCGTGTGGCGGCATCTATTGGAAACAATTTCTTAAAAATAGGAGGGGGAGAGAACGGTACACCTGGTCTATCCCATTCCTTAGTAATAATTTCTGAAAACCTTTTAGGTATTGGAAAAACATCACTGTAAACAGGCACTGCATAGTATTTATCCAATCTGCACAATTTCTCTGGCACTGCAATGGTGTCACAGTCATTCAGAGTAGCTAAAACCTCCCTGAGCAACACGCGGAGGTGTTCAAGCTTAAATTTAAATGTTGCCATATCAGAATCAGGTTGAATCATCTTCCCTGAGTCAGAAACATCACCCACAGAAAGAAGCTCTCCTTCCTCAGCTTCTGCATATTGTGAGGGGGTATCAGACATAGCTACTAAAGCGTCAGAGTGCTCTGTATTTCTTCTAACCCCAGAGCTGTCTCGCTTTCCTCGTAACCCAGGTAGTCTGGATAATACCGCTGACAGTGTATTATCCATGACTGCCGCCATGTCTTGTAAAGTAAACGCCATGGGCGCGCTAGATGTACTTGGCGCCTCTTGAGCGGGAGTCAAAGGCTCTGACACGTGGGGTGAGTTAGTCGGCATAACTTCCCCCTTGTCAGATTTATCTGGTGATAAATCTTTTAAAGACAGAATATGGTCTTTATAACTTAAAGTGAAATCAGTACATTTGGTACACATTCTAAGAGGGGGTTCCACCATGGCTTCTAAACATAATGAACAAGGAGTTTCCTCTATGTCAGACATGTTTAAACAGACTAGCAATGAGACCAGCAAGCTTGGAAAACACTTTACAGAACGTTAACAAGCAAAAAATAAAAACGGTACTGTGCCTTTAAGAAAAATAAAAAAGGTCAGAATTTGAAAAACAGTGAAAAAAAGCAGTAAATCAAACGAAATTTTTACAGTGTGTATAATAGGCTAACAGAGCATTGCACCCATTTGCAAATGGATGATTAACCCCTTAGTTTCAAAAACGGATCAAAAAAACGAAATAGATGTTTTTTACCAGTCACAACAAACTGCCACAGCTCTGCTGTGGCCCTACCTTGCCATACAAACGACTTTGGAAAGCACCAAAACCCTTCAGAGAGGTCCTAAGCATTCAGGGAACACCTTCAGGGAAACTGGATGTCTCAGTCTGCAAAAGCTAATGCGCATTTAGGCGCAAAATTAGGCCCCTCCCACTCCTGTCTACACAGTGAGAGGCCTAACAAAACTATCTCTAGGCAAATTTTAGCCAGCCATGTGGAAAAAACTGGGCCCCAATAAAGTTTTATCACCAAAAAGCATATAAAAACGTTTAAGCACTCCCAGCAAACGTTTTATATTTCAGTAATTTGAAAAAATAATAAGGAGTGTTACCTCTAATAGTAAGCATGATACAAGTCGTTATTAAAGCACTGTAATCAGGCTTACCTCAAATAAATCCGGTATCAACAGCATTTTCTAGCATATACATTTTTCTAGAAAAATTTAGACTGCACATACCTCATAGCAGGATACCCTGCACGCCATTCCCCAAGCTGAAGTTACCTATCTCTTCAGTTATGTGTGAGAACAACAATGGATCTTAGTTACAACCTGCTAAGATCATTAGAGACCACAGGCAGACTCTTCTTTTTTTTTCTGCCTGAGACCAAAATAGTACAACTCCGGTACCATTTAAAATTAACAAACTTTTGAATTGAAGAAAAACAACTAAATTTCACCACATCTCTCTAACTGCTTCCATGCTTGTCGAGAGCTGCAAGAGAATGACTGGAGGTGGCAGTTAGGGGAGGAGCTATATAGACAGCTCTGCTGTGGGTGATACTCTTGCAGCTTCCTGTTGGGAAGGAGAATATCCCACAAGTAATGGATGATCCGTGGACTAGATACACCACAAGAGAAATCTACTATTCATTTGAAGTTCAGACTAAGTGCTATTGTATTGTCTTGTTATCCTGCATTTGTTGATTATGCAAATCTAATGTGTTGACTGGTCCATTAAATAAATTATTCCTATTTAAAAATAAATACCTATAAAATAAACCATAAGATAGCTACAATATAACTAATAATTACATTGTAGCTATTTTAGGATTTATATTTATTTTACAGGCAACTTTGTATTTATTTTAACTAGGTACAATAGCTATTAAATAGTTAATAACCATTTAATAGCTACCTAGTTAAAATAATTACAAAATTACCTGTAAAATAAATCCTAACCTAAGTTACAAATACACCTAACACTACACTATCAATAAATTAATTAAATTAACTACAATTATCTAAAATAAAATACAATTAAATAAACTAAACTATAGTACAAAAACCCCCCACAAAATTACAAAAAATAAAAAAATATTACAAGAAGTTTAATCTAATTACACCTAATCTAATCCCCCTAATACAATAAAAAGGCCCCCCAAAATAATAAAATTCCCTATCCTAAACTAAATTACAAATAGCCCTTAAAAGGGCCTTTTGCGGGGCATTGCCCCAAAGTAACCAGCAATTGTACCAGCCCTTAAAAGGCCTTTTTGCCAGGCATTGCCCCAAAGTAATCAGCTCTTTTACCTGTAAAAAAAAGAAATACAATACCCCCCCCAACATTTACAACCCTCCACCCACACACCCCTACTCTAAAACCCACCCGATCCCCCCTTAAAAAACCTAACACTACCCCATTGAAGATCACCCTACCTTGAGCCGTCTTCAGCCAGCCGGGCACCGATGGGGCAGAAGAGGACATCCGGACAGGCACAAGTCTTCATCCGATCAGGCCAGAAGAGGTCCTCCATCCAGCAGAAGTAGCTATTTTAGGATTTATATTTATTTTACAGGCAACTTTGTATTTATTTTAACTAGGTACAATAGCTATTAAATAGTTAATAACCATTTAATAGCTACCTAGTTAAAATAATTACAAAATTACCTGTAAAAACATAATTTATGCTTACCTGATAAATTCCTTTCTTCTGTTGTGTGATCAGTCCACGGGTCATCATTACTTCTGGGATATTATCTGCTCCCCTACAGGAAGTGCAAGAGGATTCACCCAGCAGAGTTGCTATATAGCTCCTCCCCTCTACGTCACCTCCAGTCATTCGACCAAAGACCAACGAGAAAGGAGAAACCAAGGGTGTAGTGGTGACTGAATTATAATTTAAAAAATATGTACCTGCCTTAAAAAACAGGGCGGGCCGTGGACTGATCACACAACAGAAGAAAGGAATTTATCAGGTAAGCATAAATTATGTTTTCTTCTGTTATGTGTGATCAGTCCACGGGTCATCATTACTTCTGGGATACCAATACCAAAGCAAAAGTACACGGATGACGGGAGGGATAGGCAGGCTCATTATACAGAAGGAACCACTGCCTGAAGAACCTTTCTCCCAAAAATAGCCTCCGAAGAAGCAAAAGTGTCAAATTTGTAAAATTTGGAAAAAGTATGAAGCGAAGACCAAGTTGCAGCCTTGCAAATCTGTTCAACAGAGGCCTCATTCTTAAAGGCCCAAGTGGAAGCCACAGCTCTAGTGGAATGAGCTGTAATTCTTTCAGGAGGCTGCTGCCCAGCAGTCTCATAGGCTAAACGTATTATGCTACGAAGCCAAAAAGAGAGAGAGGTAGCAGAAGCTTTTTGACCTCTCCTCTGTCCAGAATAAACGACAAACAGGGAAGAAGTTTGGCGAAAATCTTTAGTTGCCTGCAAGTAGAACTTGAGGGCACGAACTACATCCAGATTGTGTAGAAGACGTTCCTTCTTTGAAGAAGGATTTGGACACAAGGATGGAACAACAATCTCTTGATTGATATTCCTGTTGGTGACTACCTTAGGTAAGAACCCAGGTTTAGTACGGGAGTTGAATGGAATGAAGGACACGGCATGCATTTAGAAGCTTTGTTAATCTGTCTTCTGTCAGATAAATCTTCATTTCTACAGAATCTATAAGAGTCCCCAAGAATGGAACTCTTGTGAGAGGAAAGAGAGAACTCTTCTTTTCGTTCACTTTCCATCCATGCGACCTTAGAAATGCCAGAACTAACTCTGTATGAGACTTGGCAGTTTGAAAGCTTGAAGCTTGTATCAGAATGTCGTCTAGGTACGGAGCTACCGAAATTCCTCGCGGTCTTAGTACCGCCAGAAGGGCACCCAGAACCTTTGTAAAGATTCTTGGAGCCGTAGCCAATCCGAATGGAAGGGCTACAAACTGGTAATGCCTGTTTAAGAAGGCAAACCTTAGATACCGGTAATGATCTTTGTGAATCGGTATGTGAAGGTAAGCATCCTTTAAATCCACTGTGGTCATGTACTGACCCTCTTGGATCATGGGTAAGATTGTCCGAATAGTTTCCATTTTGAACGATGGAACTCTTAGGAATTTGTTTAGGATCTTTAAATCCAAGATTGGCCTGAAAGTTCCCTCTTTTTTGGGAACCACAAACAGGTTTGAGTAAAACCCTTGTCCTTGTTCCGACCGCGGAACCGGATGGATCACTCCCATTAATAATAGATCTTGTACACAGCGTAGAAACGCGTCCTTCTTTATTTGGTTTGTTGACAACCTTGACAGATGAAATCTCCCTCTTGGGGGAGAGAATTTGAAGTCTAGAAGGTATCCCTGAGATATGATCTCTAGCGCCCAGGGATCCTGGACATCTCTTGCCCAAGCCTGGGCGAAGAGAGAGAGTCTGCCCCCCACTAGATCCGGTCCCGGATCGGGGGCCCTCGGTTCATGCTGTCTTTGGGGCAGCAGCAGGTTTACTGGCCTGCTTGCCCTTGTTCCAGGACTGGTTAGGCTTCCAGCCTTGTCTGTAACGAGCAACAGCTCCACCCTGTTTTGGTGCAGTGGAAGTTGGCGCTGCTCCTGCTTTGAAATTCCGAAAGGGACGAAAATTAGACTGTCTAGCCTTAGCTTTGGCTTTGTCTTGAGGTAGAGCGTGGCCCTTACCTCCTGTAATGTCAGCAATAATTTCTTTCAAACCGGGCCCAAATAAAGTTTGCCCCTTGAAAGGTATATTAAGTAATTTGGACTTAGAAGTTACATCAGCCGACCAGGATTTTAGCCACAGCGCCCTACGTGCCTGAATGGCGAATCCTGAATTCTTAGCCGTAAGTTTGGTTAAATGTACTACGGCCTCCGAAATGAATGAATTAGCTAGTTTAAGGACTCTAAGCCTGTCCGTAATGTCGTCCAGCGTAGCTGAACTAAGGTTCTCTTCCAGAGACTCAATCCAAAATGCTGCCGCAGCCGTGATCGGCGCGATGCATGCAAGGGGTTGTAATATAAAACCTTGTTGAACAAACATTTTCTTAAGGTAACCCTCTAATTTTTTATCCATAGGATCTGAAAAAGCACAGCTATCCTCCACCGGGATAGTGGTACGCTTAGCTAAAGTAGAAACTGCTCCCTCCACCTTAGGGACCGTTTGCCATAAGTCCCGTGCGGTGGCGTCTATTGGAAACATCTTTCTAAATATTGGAGGGGGTGAGAACGGCACACCGGGTCTATCCCACTCCTTAGTAACAATTTCAGTTAATCTCTTAGGTATAGGAAAAACGTCAGTACTCGCCGGTACCGCAAAGTATTTATCCAACCTACACATTTTCTCTGGTATTGCAACAGTGTTACAATCGTTGAGAGCTGCTAAGACCTCCCCTAGTAATACACGGAGGTTTTCCAATTTAAATTTAAAATTTGAAATATCTGAATCCAATCTGTTTGGATCAGAACCGTCACCTACAGAATGAAGCTCTCCGTCCTCATGCTCTGCAAGCTGTGACGCAGTATCAGACATGGCCCTAGAATTATCAGCGCACTCTGTTCTCACCCCAGAGTGATCACGCTTGCCTCTTAGTTCTGGTAATTTAGCCAAAACTTCAGTCATAACAGTAGCCATATCTTGTAATGTTATCTGTAATGGCTGCCCAGATGTACTAGGCGCCATAATATCACGCACCTCCCGGGCGGGAGATGCAGGTACTGACACGTGAGGCGAGTTAGTCGGCATAACTCTCCCCTCGCTGTTTGGTGAAATTTGTTCAATTTGTACAGATTGGCTTTTATTTAAAGTAGCATCAATACAGTTAGTACATAAATTTCTATTGGGCTCCACCTTGGCATTGGAACAAATGACACAGGTATCTTCCTCTGAATCAGACATGTTTAACACACTAGCAATAAACATGCAACTCGGTTACAATTTTATTTAATAAAAACGTACTGTGCCTCAAGAAGCACTAAACGATTAAATGACAGTTGAAATAATGAACTGAAACACAGTTATAGCATCACTCTTAACAAACAACACACTTTTTAGCAAAGGTTTGTTCCCATTAGTAAAATAACACTAATTAAATTTTAAACATAAAAATTACAGAGCAACGTTTTAAATCACAGTCACTATATAAGTCTCACAGCTCTGCTGAGAGAATCTACCTCCCTTCAAAAAAGTTTGAAGACCCCTGAGTTCTGTTAGAGATGAACCGGATCATGCAGAAAAACTGACTGGGAATTTTTGATGCGTAGCAAAGAGCGCCAAAAACGGCCCCTCCCTCTCACACACAGCAGTGAGAGAGAAACGAAACTGTCATAATTAACACAAGCAAACTGCCAAGTGGAAAAATAATGCCCAAATATTTATTCACTCAGTACCTCCTTAATGCAAACGATTCTACATTCCAGCAAAAACGTTTAACATGAAAAATACCTAATAAAAGGTTTAATGTACTTTTACAGAGTAATTCCGGTGTAATACCATCCCCAGAATACTAAAGTGTAAAGCATACATACATGTTCATTATAACGGTATGGCAGGATTTTTTCATCAATTCCATTCAGAAAATAAAAACTGCTACATACCTCAATGCAGATTCAACTGCCCGCTGTCCCCTGATCTGAAGTTTTTACCTCCCTCAGATGGCCGAGAAACAGCAATATGATCTTAACTACTCCGGTTAAAATCATAAGAAAAACTCTGGTAGATTCTTCTTCAAACTCTGCCAGAGAGGTAATAACACGCTCCGGTGCTATTGTAAAATAACAAACTTTTGATTGAAGTTCTAAAAACTAAGTATAATCACCATAGTCCTCTCACACCTCCTATCTAGTCTTTGGGTGCAAGAGAATGACTGGAGGTGACGTAGAGGGGAGGAGCTATATAGCAACTCTGCTGGGTGAATCCTCTTGCACTTCCTGTAGGGGAGCAGATAATATCCCAGAAGTAATGATGACCCGTGGACTGATCACACATAACAGAAGAAATAAATCCTAACCTAAGTTACAAATACACCTAACACTACACTATCAATAAATTAATTAAATTAACTACAATTATCTAAAATAAAATACAATTAAATAAACTAAACTATAGTACAAAACCCCCCCACAAAATTACAAAAAATAAAAAAATATTACAAGAAGTTTAATCTAATTACACCTAATCTAATCCCCCTAATACAATAAAAAGGCCCCCCAAAATAATAAAATTCCCTATCCTAAACTAAATTACAAATAGCCCTTAAAAGGGCCTTTTGCGGGGCATTGCCCCAAAGTAACCAGCAATTGTACCAGCCCTTAAAAGGCCTTTTTGCCGGGCATTGCCCCAAAGTAATCAGCTCTTTTACCTGTAAAAAAAAGAAATACAATACCCCCCCCAACATTTACAACCCTCCACCCACACACCCCTACTCTAAAACCCACCCGATCCCCCCTTAAAAAACCTAACACTACCCCATTGAAGATCACCCTACCTTGAGCCGTCTTCAGCCAGCCGGGCACCGATGGGGCAGAAGAGGACATCCGGACAGGCACAAGTCTTCATCCGATCAGGCCAGAAGAGGTCCTCCATCCAGCAGAAGTCTTCATCCAAGCGGCATCTTCTATTTTCATCCTTCCGGCGATGAGCGGCTCCATCTTGAAGACCTCCGGCGCGGAACCTCCTTCTCGGCCGATGACTACCCGACGAATGGCTGGTCCTTTAAATGACGTCATCCAAGATGGCGTCCCTCGAATTCCGATTGGCTGATAGGATTCTATCAGCCAATCGGAATTAAGGTAGGAAAAATCCGATTGGTTGATTTAATCAGTCAATCGGATTGAAGTTCAATCCGATTGGCTGATTGGATCAGCCAATAGAATTGACCTTGCATTCTATTGGCTTATCCAATCAGCCAATCGGATTGAAGTTCAATCCGATTGGCTGATTAAATCAACCAATCGGATTTTTCCTACCTTAATTCCGATTGGCTGATAGAATCCTATCAGCCAATCGGAATTCGAGGGACGCCATATTAGATGACATCATTTAAAGGACCAGCCATTCGTCGGGTAGTCGTCGGCCGAGAAGGAGGTTCCGCGCTGGAGGTCTTCAAGATGGAGCTGCTCATCGCCGGAAGGATGAAGATAGAAGATGCTGCTTGGATGAAGACTTCTGCTGGATGGAGGACCTCTTCTGCCCCGATCGGATGAAGACTTCTGGCCGGATCGGATGAAGACTTGTGCCGGTCCGGATGTCCTCTTCTGCCCCATCGGTGCCCGGATGGCTGAAGACGGCTAGGTAGGGTGATCTTCAATGGGGTAGTGTTAGGTTTTTTTAAGGGGGGGATCGGGTGGATTTTAGAGTAGGGGTGTGTGGGTGGTGGGTTGTAAATGTTGGGGTGGGGTATTGTATTTCTTTTTTTTACAGGTAAAAGAGCTGATTACTTTGGGGCAATGCCCCGCAAAAAGCCCTTTTAAGGGCTGGTAAAAGAGTTGGTTACTTTGGGGCAATGCCACGCAAAAGGCCCTTTTAAGGGCTATTTGTAATTTAGTTTAGGATAGGGAATTTTATTATTTTGGGGGGCTTTTTTATTTTATTAGGGGGATTAGAGTAGGTGTAATTAGATTAAACTTCTTGTAATATTTTTTTATTTTTTGTAATTTAGTGTTTGTTTTTGTACTATAGTTTAGTTTATTTAATTGTATTTTATTTTAGATAATTGTAGTTAATTTATTGATAGTGTAGTGTTAGGTGTATTTGTAACTTAGGTTAGGATTTATTTTACAGGTAATTTTTTAATTATTTTAACTAGGTAGCTATTAAATAGTTATTAACTATTTAATAGCTATTGTACCTAGTTAAAATAAATACAAAGTTGCCTGTAAAATAAATATAAATCCTAAAATAGCTACAATGTAATTATTAGTTATATTGTAGCTATCTTATGGTTTATTTTATAGGTATTTAATTTTAAATAGGAATAATTTATTTAAATATAGTAATTTTGTTTAGATTTATTAAAAATAGATTTAAGTTAGGGGGGTGTTAGGGTTAGACTTACGTTTAGGGGTTAATACATTTAATATAGTAGCGGCGACGTTGGGGCAGCAGATTAGGGGTTAATAATTGTAGGTAGGTGTCGGCGACGGTGGGGGGGGGCAGATTAGGAGTTAATAAAATTTAACTAGTGTCTGCAAGGCGGGAGTGCGGCGGTTTAGGGGTTAATACATTTATTAAAGTTGCGGCGATGTCCGGTCGGCAGATTAGGGGTTAATAAATATAATGTAGGTGTCGGCGATGTTAGGGGTAGCAGATTAGGGGTTCATAGGTATAATGTAGGTGGCGGCAATGTCCGGTCGGCAGATTAGGGGTTAAAGGGCCACTGTAAGTAAATATTTTCTATGCCTGTTACTAACTACCCCAAATACGCTTTTTATCAATCACATTTCATTAACATATCTCTACCGTATATCAGAAATCTTATCTGCAAATTTAATTGTTTTCCAAACCCACTCCGTGGGTATCCTTTGCTCTGTACCAATCCGTTTACAATACCTAGGTTTCAAAATGGCGCTTTAAACACAAAGTTATTGGTTTAAGTATTTTGAACACGCAGTGCTGAAAATAGTGGGCAGGATAACGTGACATCATCGGCGAATAAAAGATATAACTTTTAGAACGTTATGAAACTTCGTTTTGGAGAAAATATAGGTCAGTAGGTTTTAATTAATGTTTATTAACTTTAATATGTTAGTTGTTTAGCTTAAAAATGATAACAGAAAGTAATCCTTTAAATAATTTTATTATAGTGTTTGCGATGTGGGGGGGCCTCGGTTTAGGGGTTAATAGGTAGTTTATGGATGTTAGTGTACTTTTTAGCACTGTAGTTAAGAGCTTTATGTTCCAGCGTTAGCCCATAAAACTCTTAACTACTGACTTTTATATGCGGTAGGAGTCTTGGAGGTAGAGGCTGTACCGCTCACTTCTTCCAAGACTTGCAATACCAGCGTTAGGCAAATCCCATTAAAAAGATAGGATACGCAATTGACTTAAGGGTATGGAATTTGCGGGATTTGCGGTATGGAAAAGTCGCGGAAGAAAAGTGAGTGGTACACCTGTACCTGCCAGACTTGTAATACCAGCGGGAGTTAAAAAGCAGCGTTAGGACCCCTTAACGCTGCTTTTTAAGGCTAACGCCGAACTCGTAACCTAGCCAATTATATGCAACCTAAGAACACGAGGATTATAACCAATGTGAGATTTTAAGAAATACGTAAACATTTTTTCATTCTTACATTTTTGCATTGTCTCATTTTTTTATTATTTTTTTTTTTTATTATTTTTTAGCTGCAGCTTTTTTAAACCCCTTTTTTCAAGAGCCTTAATTGTGTCAAATGATACTTTTTTAACTCTAACATGGTATTTTGAATGGGAGTAAAAACATATATATTATAATACTGTTATTTCCATCATTGTTTTACACCGGAGTTTGACTATTGTATTTCACTTGAGAACCTTCATATATATATATAAAGCAAAAATTCCTGTGATTGATATATTTATATGTATAAATCAAATCAGTTATCTGACAATTACCAGTGATCAGTACCCACTGCTTTACCTGCTCTACACTTTATATAGAAAGCAACTAGTACTAACAGTTAATATCTCAATACTTTTAATTTTTGATCACTATGAATTGTTTCTATATAAAAAAACTTTTACTTTTCATTAATTCTGTCATTTAGTATTTTTTTGTGATATTCGTTTTAGGCACAATTTTTTGTGATAATTTGTGTGTTATTTGTTTTAGACACTATTTTTAGTCACTTGTTTTATAACAGATAGCCGTAGGCGCCACCTCTTACACTCCTACTTCTTGCACATTTGGGCAAGCCAGCTTCATTTTGGAAAAAGGTGCTGTGGACTGATGAAACAAAGATTGAGTTATTTGGTCATAACAAGGGGCATATGCATGGTGGCAAAATAACACAGCGTTCCAAGACAAACACTTGCTACCCACAGTAAAATTTAGTGGATGTTCCATCATGCTGTGGGGCTGTGTGCCCAGTGCCGGTACTGTGAATCTGGTTAAAGTTGACGGTCGCATGGATTCCACTCAATATCAGCAGATACTTAAAGGGACATTGAACCCAAATTTTAGAGCATGAAATTTTAAACAACTTTCTAATTTACTCCTATTATCAAATTTTCTTCATTCTCTCTGTATCTTTATTTGAAATGCAAGAATGTAAGTTTAGATGCCGGCCCATTTTTGGTGAACAACCTGGGTTGTCCTTGCTGATTGGTGGATAAATTCATCCACCAATAAAAAAGTGCTGTCCAGAGTGCTGAAAAAAAGAAGCTTCTTTTTCAAATAAAGATAGCAAGCGAACGAAGAAAAATTGATAATAGGAGTAAATTAGAAAGTTGCTTAAAATTGCATGCTCTATCTGAATCACGAAAGAAAAAAATTTGGGTTCAGTGTCCCTTTAACCCCTTAATGACAAGTGACGTACCAGGTACGTCCTGCAAAAACTTGCAGTTAGTGACAATGGACGTACCTGGTACGTCACTTGTCTAAGAGAGTGCTGGAAGCGATCGCAATCGCTTCCAGCAGCTCTCAGGGTATTGCAGTGATGCCTCGATATTGAGGCATCCTGCAATACCCTTAGAAAGCATCCGATGCAGAGAGAGCCACTCTGTGGCCCTCTCTGCACCGGTAGCGATGCGGCCGGTTCGTTGGTGGGTGGGAGCGCAACAGGGAGGCGGGTGGGCGGCCCATCGCTACCCGGCATCCGGCTCCTGTTAGTGCAATGTGCACGCCGGGTGCCGGGAGCGTGCGGGGGGCGCGCATGCGCGTGCGCGTGCGCGCGCGGGTGCGCGCGCACGCCCGCGACCACCTAAACACACTGCCACCAATGCGTGGGACGTGGGGGGGGAATATATATATATGCGGATCGGGGCGGGGGCGGGGGTTGGGGTATTGTGGGGGGCTGCTACACTACAGAAAAAAATAAATTAGAAATAAAAAATAATAATTAAAAACACTTTTTTGGGGGGCAAATTGGGTACTGGCAGACAGCTGCCAGTACCCAAGATGGCGGCAATTAGGTAGGGGAGAGGGTTAGATTGCTGGGGGGGGGGGGATCATGGAGGTTGGGGCTAAGGCAGGAGTCCATCACAGCTAAAACATTTTATTTTTTTTTATTAAAAAAAATAAAAACTCCTTTTATTTAGTACTGGCAGACTTTCTGCCAGTACTTAAGATGGCGGGGACAATTGTGGGGTGGGGGAGGGAAGAGAACTGTTTGGGAGGGATCAGGGGGTGGGATGTGTCAGGTGGGAGGCTGATCTCTACCCTAAAGCTAAAATTAACCCTGCAAGCTCCCTACAAGCTACCTAATTTAACCCCTTAACCGCTGGGCATAATTTACGTGTGGTGCGCAGCAGCATTTAGCGGCCTTCTACTTACCAAAAAGCAACCACAAAGCCATATAAGTCTGCTATTTCTGAACAAAGGGGATCCCAAAGAAGCATTTACAACCATTTGTGCCTTAATTGCAGAAGCTGTTTGTAAATAATTTCAGTGGGAAACCTAAAGTTTGTGACAAAATTTGTGAAAAAGTGAACTTTTTTTTTTATTTGATGACATTTGGCGGTGAAATGGTGGCATGAAATATACCAAAATGGGCCTAGATCAATACTTTGGGTTGTCTTCTAAAAAAAAATATATACATGTCAAGGGATATTCAGGTATTCCTGACAGATATCAGGGTTCCAATGTAACTAGCGCTAATTTTGAAAAAAAGTTGTTTGGAAATAGCAAAGTGCTACTTGTATTTATGGCCCTATAACTTGCAAAAAAAGTAAAGAACATGTAAACATTGGGTATTTCTAAACTCAGGACAAAATTTAGAAACTATTTAGCATAGGTGTTTTTTGGTGATTGTAGATGTGTAACAGATTTTGGGGGTCAAAGTTAGAAAAAGTGTGTTTTTTTCAATTTTTTCCTCATATTTTATATTTTTTTTTATAGGAAATTATAAGATATGATGAAAATAATGGTATCCTTAGAAAGTCCATTTAATGGCGAGAAAAACGGTATATAATATGTATGGGTACAGTAAATGAGTAAGAGGAAAATTACAGCTAAACACAAACACTGCAGAAATGTAAAAATAGCCATTGTCATTAAGGGTAAGAAAATTGAAAAATGGTCCGGTCATTAAGGGGTTAAGAATAATGTTGAGGAATCAGTCACAAAAGTTGAAGTTATGCCGGGGCTGGATATTTCAACAAGACAACGACCAAAAACAATGCTCAACATGCACTCTGGCATTTACGCAGAGGAACCAAGTACAATGTTCTGGAATGGCCATCCCAGTACCCAGAACTGAATATCATTGAAAATCTGTGGGGTGGGGGGGCGTGTCCGACTATCGACTGTGATGGCTGCTTTTTGAACTGGGCTCTGCAGAGGAGATGTTAAAACTGCTGTTTATCTCTCCTAAATTCATCTCATTAACCCAAACTTCAGCTATATGAAGATATCTACTCTTCGTGGAAAAGTTTTAGGCAGTTTATGCTGTTAATTTCAGCCCAGCAGACCAGAATCGGTGAGGTGCGCAGCAGAGGCCTAGGGACGGCCTAGAACCTCATCTACCTCTCCATTGATCTGATAATACCAGATAAAGATCAGCCTTCTGAGCTGAAGAATACTTCCTGTTCTACTAACAGAGCAACATCTTTCTTACTATTTAAGCTATTGCTAAATATGGATGCCATAGACACATGGGAGCGCAATATGGTGCAACTTGTGGAACTTTATTGCCGGGACTTACAGTTTGAGCTTTACAGCCTTCTCATGCCTGCAAACTCCATGGAAAAGACCCTACCCAGAGAGATATGCTGGACAGCGGATGAATGTGGAGATGGTTCTATACCGCTGAGGAGAGATCGCGGACGTAAGAACTCAGTAGCTATAGAGGCCCCAGAGGATACACGGAGTACTCATATGGGGCAAGAGCCAAACAAAATGGCGGAAGACATTATTCCTGACTCGGTGACAAAGAAAAATACTTCTACTTTTGCTACTACTCATACCCCAGAGGCCACGCTTATGATATTTACAGTGGACCGTACTGAATATGTGGAGTTGGTCTCGCTTCAATCACCAGCAGTGTCCTTACCGGGCTGCTCGGCGAAGTCACCTAGCAATACCAAGATCTTCGCTTCACTATGTGAGCAGCAAATATGGCCTTCTGATGGCCACCCGTTGGAGCAGAATAATGGGGACTTGTGCCTACCGGAGAAGCCGGAATCTTATTGGTATGTTGCGGGTATTAGAGGGGTACCAGCCGTATCATACGACAGGGGAGATAGCGAAGTTTTGTTGAGATGCTGGACACTGCTTGATTTACAAGCTACATGGGCGGTAAATACTGCGCCAGACAAACCCACAGTACTAGTAAAAGTTCTGCTCCAGCTATATGGTATGCCTTGTGTAGCGGCTCACCTGGATGTCGCCCTGAGACTTGCTTTGGAGAGCGATGTGAAGGCTGATCATCTGA
Source organism: Bombina bombina (assembly GCF_027579735.1). Lineage (NCBI taxonomy): Eukaryota > Metazoa > Chordata > Amphibia > Anura > Bombinatoridae > Bombina > Bombina bombina. Next base: position 56,166,267 of record NC_069510.1, read on the forward strand.
AGGGTTTCTGGCGTTCCGGAATAGGGTGATGTGCCTAAGCTGCACGGCCGAGCTGTTACAGAGCATTGCATATTTACATGGCCATCCTTGTGAAGTAATCTATAGCAGATTGTACTGTGTCTTAGACAGCCTGGATTGAACTATAAGGGGAGTACAATTGGTATGAGACTCTGTTCTGATATATGTTGCTGTTCATAGATATAGTTATTCCTAGTTGTAGTATGTGGTTGCACAGACATTTATCTGTAAATTGTGCCTGTGTACTATCTTCTGTCCCTTATAGGTATTTAGCCCTGTCAGTGTCTGTGATAGGATATATTTAACTTGTAGTCCTCTCTATATCTTAGTTAACCTGCTTTACATCCTCAGGCAGTATTTTCAATATATTGTGTTGTTTTAGTTGATCTTTCGTAAATGTTTAGAAATATATTTTAAGACTCATCCTATACTTGAAGACACGATTCCCAACCCTAAGATATTAAGCTTTTCATCGCATAATTTGTACCACTATGCCCCGAGACCCCTGGCACTCCAGGATGTATGTATGTTAACCCATGTTAGTCCAACACTGGCTCATAGTATTTTGCTCCATTTTCCCTTGGTTGGATATATAGATAGTAGGTTTGTTGCATATAATATAACTGAGCATACAGTGCTGCATGTTTGTTATACGTCTTACATACCAGGTTGTATATATTACTGTTCTTATAACAAACTGTGCCACACGAAATTATATATAAGATATTAACTTAATTTCAAGGTCCAAAAGTGACCGTATGTAATATTAGAGCTCCTCTTCCTATTCATTTAAAGTTTAAAGGCCCATGAGTGGTCGGCTAGCCTTGTTGAGGTGCTTTCATTCCCCACAAAAATAAAAAATAGAAAATGAGGTTCCCATATGTATATTATTATTATCGGTTATTTGTAGAGCGCCAACAGATTCCGCAGCGCTATATTCAGTATTTTGTACAAAAGTAATGTACTGTCTACCTAATTATACGCTGTCATGTACATGGTAATTCAATTAATTCTATAAGAATGTAAAAGCTAAACAAATATTACTGTACCTAATGCATGCATGTTACTGAACTTCTGTTTATTGTTTACTATTTGCATAACCTCAATGAAAATCTTTTTTTTTTTTTTATTTAATAAAAAGAAAATCTGTGGGGTGATTTGAAGCGGGCTGTCCATGCTCAGCAACCATCAAACCTAACTGAACTGGAGATGTTTTGCAAGAAGGAATGGTCCAAAATACCTTCATCCAGACACTCATTACAGGCTATACGAAAGCGTCTAGAGGCTGTTATTTCTGCTAAAGGAGGCTCTACTAAATATTGATTCAATATTTCTGTTGGGGTGCCCAAATTTATGCACCTGTTTAATTTCGTTTTGATGCATATTGCACATTTTATGTTAATACAATAAACCTCATTTAACTACTGAAATATTACTGTGTCCTCCAGTTATTTAATAGATCAAAATGAAATTGCTGATCCAAACACCCAATTATTTATAAATTAAAATCATGGAAATTGTCATATATATTTATATACATACATACACACACACATTTTATTATAATAAAGTTTATTTTTTATAATTTTATTTTAATAAAGGGGGGGGGGGGGTTTATTCCTGAATTTCCTTTTCTGCCCTTGGCAACAAAAGGGTTAAATTAAAAATGTAAAAATACCTGGGGTGTAGAAGTTTTGTATTAAGTGCCCGCTAATAAGCTTACAGTTTATAGCAAATTTTAGCATTAAACCAATAATTCCACCTTTATAGTATTTAAACTAGTGAAAGAGGGTGCCCTCTTCCATCAAAAAAAACAAACAACTAATAAAAGTGGAAGTCCACAATTCTCATGCAGGGCTCACATTCATCCAAATAGGAAAGATGGAGTGATCTAGGTGTACGTATTAGAATTGGTCCAGGCTGCTCCCTGAGAGAAGAGGTTCCCCACTAAAAATTACTTATCTACCCGTGGCAGCAGGACTGTGCTTTCAGCATCTATGTGCAAGTGTTACTTTATCACTCTTTACTGAGTGAATGCACACCGTGGCGCCCCATTGTGGTTTTCTTATTTTTTTTTTATTAGTGAAGAACAAAATTTATGCTTACCTGATAAATGTATTTATTTCCAGGTATGGATTCATTCCAATTACTAGTGAGATATTCACCTCCTGGCCAGCAGGAGGCAAAGAGCACCCCAGCAGAGCTGTTAAGTGTAATTTTCCATACCCATAACCCCCAGTCATTCGGCCGAAGGGAAATGGAAAAAGAAGATAACACAAGGGTATAGAGGTGCCTGAGGTTAGTACAAAAAAACTCCTGTATTAAATTTAAATAAGGGCGGGTCGTGGACTCTCCATGCCTGGAAAGAAATACATTTATCAGGTAAGCATACATTTAGTTTTCTTTTCTATGGCATGGAGAGTCCACGATTCATTCCAATTACTAGCAGGAACCAATACCCAAGCTAGAGGACACAGAATGAAAGGGAGGGAGAACAAGACAGGCGGACTTAAACCGAAGGCACTTTCGCTTGAAGAACTTTTCTCCCAAAGGAAGCCTCAGCCGAGACAAAAGTATCAAATTTATAGAATTTTGAAAAAGTATGAATAGAGGACCATGTGCTTGCCTTGCAAATTTGCTCCACAGAAGCTTCAATTTTAAAGCCCAGGAAGAGGAGACAGCTCTAGTGGAATGAGCCGTAATTCTCTAAGTAAGCTGTTGTCCAGATGTCTCATAAGCTAACCGGATAACACTTCTCAATCAGAAAGAAAGGGTGGTAGAAGTGGCCTTCTGACCCTTATACTTACCAGAAAAAAAAACGAAAAGGGCAGAAGTCTGCCAAAAATCTTTAGTTGCTTGAAGGTAAAATTTTAGAGCATGCACAACATCCAAGTTATGCAAAAGACGTTCCTTCAGGGAAGGAGGATTTGGACAAAAAGAAGGAACGACAATTTCCTGATTAATATTGCGATACGACACTACCTTAGGAATAAATCCTAGCTCAGTACAAAGGACTGCCTTATCAGCATGAAAAATAAGTTAAGGGGAATCACACTGCAGAGCCGAAAGTTCGGAAATCCTGCGAGCAGAAGAAATAGCAAGAAGAAACAAAACTTTACAAGAGAGTAATTAAATATCAACGGAAAGCATCAGCTCAAACGAAGCCTGCTGCAAAACTTTAAGAACAAGATTAAGGCTCCAAGGAGGAGCAACAGGTTTAAACACAGGCCTGATTCTGACCAAGGCCTGAAGAAATGATTGAACATCTGGCAGATCTGCCAGACGTTTGTGTAAAACATTGACAGTGCAGAAATCTGACCCTTCAGAGTACTGACTGGCAAACCCTTCTCCAGGCCCGCCTGAAGAAAAGCAAAAATTTGAGGAATCCTAACTCTACTCCAAGAAAAACCCATCGAATCACACCAATAAAAGTATTTACGCCATACCCTATAGTAAATTTTGGGAGTAACAGGCTTATGGGCCTGAAGCATGGTATCAATGACCTTCTCAGAGAAGCAACGTCTAGCCAAAACTAGACGTTCAATCTCCAAGCAGTCAGCTTCAGAGAATCTAGATTTGGATGAAGAAAGGGACCCTGAAGTAGGAGGTCCCTCCTCAGAGGTAACCTCCAAGGAGGAAGAGAAGACATCTTCACCAGATCCACAAACCAGATCCTGTGAGGCCATGCAGGCTGTTTGATACGAGCAATGACTCGTGGAAGGAGAGCAAACGGAGGAAACAGGTATGCCAGACTGAAGTTCCAAGGAACCGCCAGAGCGTCTATCAAAACGGCTTACGGATCTCTTGACCTTAAACTATACTTTGTAAGCTTTGCGTTTTGACGAGACGCCATCAGATCCAACTCCGGAACCCCACCACCATAGGGTTATTTTTGAGAATACCTCCGGATGGAGAGCCCACTCCCCGGGAATGTAGATGGCAGATAGGAGACAACAGTGTGCTTCAGCCCACTGAAGAATGCGTGTTACCTCCTTCATTGCTAACTAACTCCGAGTTCCTCCCTGGTGGTTGATGTAAGCCACCGAGGTGATGTTTTCCGACTGGAATCTGATAAACCGGACCAAGGCCAAGTTGTGAAGGCACTGAAGATTGCTCTCAACTCTAAGATGTTTATCCCCTTAACGACCAAGGACGTACGCCACACGTCCTCAAAAAAAATACAGTTAATGACCGAGGACGTGTGGCGTACGTCCTTGGTCTGGAAAGCAGCTGGAAGCGATCCTGCTCGCTTCCAGCTGCTTTCCGGTTATTGCAGTGATGCCTCGATATGGAGGCATCCTGCAATAACCCCCCTTGGCCATCCGATGCAGAGAGAGCCACTCTGTGGCCCTCTCTGCACCGGACATCGATGGCCGGTATCGTTGGTGGGTGGGAGCTTACGTGGGAGGCGGGTGGGCGGCCATCGATGCTCTGTGTGGAGTGGAGGGGGGCGGGAGCTACAGGGGCGCGCACGGGTGCGCGCACGTGCACGGGGGGTGGTGGGCGGGCGCGTGCACGGGGCGGGAGCGGGTGGGAACCGCTACACTACAGAAAAAAAAAAAGTTAAAAGTTAAAAACACTAATACAATATAAATATTAAAAATGTAATCTAAGGGACCTGGAAGGGGTTGGGGGTTGGTCTTGGTGGGGGGGGAAAGCTACACTACAGAAAAGGGCATTTTTTTAAAAAAAAGGCACATTTTGTTACAAAACTGGGTACTGGCAGACAGCTGCCAGTACCCAAGATGGCGCCCATTATTGCAGAGGGGAAGGGTTAGAGAGCTGTTTGGTGGGGGATCAGTGAGGTTGGGGTCTAAGGGGGGATCCTACACATCAGCATATGTAAATATGCTTTTTTTTTTTTTTTTTTTTTTAAAAAGGGCCAAATACCTTTTATTTTAGTACTGGCAGAGTTTCTGCCAGTACTTAAGATGGCGGGGACAATTGTGGGGTGGGGGAGGGAAGAGAGCTGTTTGGGAGGGATCAGAGGGTCTGATGTTTAGGTGGGAGGCTGAGCTCTACACTACACTAAAGCTAAAATTAACCCTGCAAGCTCCCTACAAGCTACATAATTAACCCCTTCACTGCTAGCCATAATACACGTGTGATGCGCAGCGGCATTTAGAGGCCTTCTAATTACCAAAAAGCAATGCCAAAGCCATATATGTCTGCTATTTCTGAACAAAGGGGATCCCAGAGAAGCATTTACAACCATTTGTGCCATAATTGCACAAGCTGTTTGTAAATAATTTCAGTGAGAAACCTAAAATTGAGAAAAAATTAAAAAATTAAAGTTTTTTTTAATTTGATCGCATTTGGCGGTGAAATGGTGGCATGAAATATACCAAAATTGGCCTAGATCAATACTTGGGGTTGTCTACTACACTACACTAAAGCTAAAACTACCCCAAAAAGCTCCCTACATGCTCCCTAATTAACCCCTTCACTGCTGGGCATAATACACGTGTGGTGCGCAGTGGCATTTAGCGGCCTTCTAATTACCAAAAAGCAACACCAAAGTCATATATGTCTGCTATTTCTGAACAAAGGGGATCCCAGAGAAGAATTTACAACCATTTATGCCATAATTGCACAAGCTGTTTGTAAATAATTTAAGTTAGAAACCAAAAGTTTGTGAAAAAATTTGTGAAAAGTGAACGATTTTTTGTATTTGATTGCATTTGGCGGTGAAATGGTGGCATGAAATATACCAAAATGGGCCTAGATCAATACTTTGGGTTGTCTACTAAAAAAAAATATATACATGTCAATGGATATTCAGAGATTCCTGAAAGATATCAGTGTTCTAATGTAACTATCGCTAATTTTGAAAAGAAATGGTTTGGAAATAGCAAAGTGCTACTTGTATTTATGGCCCTATAGTTTACAAAAAAAGCAAAGAACATGTAAACATTGGGTATTTCTAAAATCAGGACAAAATTTAGAAACTATTTAGCATGGGTGTTTTTTGGTGGTTGTAGATGTGTAACAGATTTTGGGGGTCAAAGTTAGAAAAAGTGTGTTTTTTTTCCATTTTTTCCTCATATTTTATAATTTTTTTTATAGTAAATTATAAGATATGATGAAAATAATGGTATCTTTAGAAAGTCCATTTAATGGCGAGAAAAACGGTATATAATATGTGTGGGTACAGTAAATGAGTAAGAGGAAAATTACAGCTAAACACAAACACCTCAAAAATGTAAAAATAGCCTTGGTCCCAAACGGACAGAAAATGGAAAAGTGCTGTGGTCATTAAGGGGTTATGGGAAAAGAAGACTCCTCTTGAGTCCAAAGGCCCTGAGCTTTTAAAGGGATACCCAAATTGTTTCTTTCGTGATTCAGATAGAGCATGCAATTGTAAGCAACTTTCTAATTTACACCTATTATCAATTTTTCTTTGTTCTCTTGCTATCTTTATTTGAAAAATAAGGCATCTAAGCCAAGGAGCCAGACAAATGTTTGGTTCAGTACACTGGACAGCACTTGTTTATTGGTGGGTGAATATATCCATCAATCAGCAAGAACAACCTAGGTTGTTCACCAAAAATGGGCCAGCTTCTAAACTTACATTCTTGCTTTTCAAATAAAGATACCAAGAGAATGAAGAAAATTTGAAAATAGGAGTAAATTAGAAAGTTGCCTAAAATTGTCTGCTCTATCTGAATCAAAAAAGAAAAAAAATTGGGTTCAGTGTCCATTTAAGGAGCCCCAAACTGCTTCCCAGCCCAACAGGCTGGCGTCCGTGGTCACAATCACCCAGGAAGGTCTCAGGAAGCACGTGCTGAGAAATCTACCACGAGAGAGAGTCTCTTGTTAAGGGATCGAGATCTAGCCTCTGTTCGCTGTTCCATTGACTGAGCATGCATAACTGCAGAGGTCTCAGATGGAACTGAGCAAAAGGAATGAAGTCCACGGAAGCTACCATCAGACCGATCACCTCCATACATTGAGCCACAGATGGACGAACAGAAGACTGGAGAGAAAGGCATGCAGCAAGAAGTTTGGGTTTTCTGACATCCGTCAGAAAAAAATTAATGGATAAAGAATCTATAATTGTTCCCAAGAAACAAACCCTTGTATCTGGGACTAGGGAACTCTTTTCCAGATTCACTTTCCACCCGTGGGAATGTAGAATAGACAACAACATCCCTGTATAAGATCTTGCTAGTTGAAAAGATGTGACACTTGAACCAAGATGTTGTCTAGGTAAGGCTCCACCGCTATTCCCTGAGATCTGGCCACTGCCAAAAGAGCCCCCAGAACCTTTGTGAAGATTCTGGGAGCCGTAGCAAGGCCAAAAGGATGGGCAACAAACTGTAAAAGCTTGTCCAGAAAGGCAAACCTCAGAAACTGGTGATGATCCCTGTGAATGGGAACATAAAGATACGCATCCTTTATGTCTATGGTCGTCATGAACTGACCCTCTTGGACCAAGGGAAGAATGGAACAAATGGTTTCTGTTTTGAAGGACGGAACCTTGAGGAATTTGTTTAGACACTTGAGGTCTAACATGGGACAGAAAGTTCCCTCCTTTTTGGGAACCACAAAGATTTCAATAACCTTGTTCCTTTACGGAACTGGAACACACACTCCCAGGGTCCTTTACGCAGTTTAAGAAGGCCTCTCTTTTTACCCGGTTTGCAGATAACCTTGACAGGATACATCTGCACCTGGGAGGGCAAGACTTGAATCCTATTCTGTAACCCTGGGATACTATGTCCACAGCCCAAGGATTTAGGACATTGCTTATCAAAGACTGAATCGGTGGCGGTCCCTTGATGCTGATTTAGAATCAGTGGGCGGCTTCTTGGCTTGTTTCCCCTTATTCCAAGAATGACTGGTCCTCCGTGAGGACCTAGGTTGCTCTGGCTTGGAAGAGGAAGGCTTCTGTCATTTAAAGTTACGAAAGGAACGAAAATTAGAATTCTGGCGACCCTTAGGTCTGTTCTTCTTATTCTGAGGTAGGAAAGATCCCTTTCCACTCGTAATTTCGGAAATGTCGGCCAGACCAGGACCAAATAAAGTCTTACCCTTATAAGGTAAAGACAGAAGTTTGGACTTAGAAGTTACATCCGCAGACCAAGATTTTAGCCACAGAGCTCTGCGAGCTAGCACAGAAATCTTAAACACAAAACAAACTGGTGAAAATTCCTCGTCACCACTCAAGGGGGCGCAATACACCAGACTCACAGTACAAAATGTATTAAAGCAAATAAAGAGTGAGCAGTGATAAAGCCTTAAATTTAGCCAGAGATTATATGGACAATTATTTTAGCACATATGAAAAGTTCTCATCTTAATAGTCCATATAGATGATCAAAACGGTTTGTTCTGTCCTTTCTTGTATCTGCAGAGAGTTCTCTAGTCTCCATTGTCGGCTGCTCCTTCCCAATCCAATAGGAAAATATTTCAACAATTCTGTGGGAACAGAACGGTGCCTCCTAGTGTAATGTAATTTACACAGTATACAATCAAACAAGAATGTAAGAAAGGTACTCACAATGGATGCAGCACCCACTTGTGCTTAGTAACACCTACTGGCATCTTTCAGTGTCCCAGCTCACTATTCCTTGTTGTTCCCTATGGCTTCATACTGTATTTTATTAAAAGTGGATTTTATACTTTCACTTGACTGAGAGCTTGAGTTTTTACCTTGGGGAGAAGCCCCAAACGGAGGTGTGCAGGATCCAAGGAACAGTGAGCTGGGAGAGAGAGATCCCAGTAGGTGTTACTAAGCACAAGTGGGTGCTGCATCCATTGTGAGTACCTGTCTTACATTCTTGTTTGATTGTACACTGTGTAAACTACATTACGCTAGGAGGCGCCCTTCTTTCTTGTGTGTTCCCACAGAATTGTTAGACTAGAAATCTTGGCTCTCAGTCTAACCACTTGCATGTTGGCATCACAGATAAAATTATTGGCCAACTTAATTGCCTTGATCCTATCCTGGATCACCTCTATTGTGGTCTCTTCTGAAATCAGATTAGACAAGGCATCGCACCAATAAGATGCTGCCCCCGCAACCATAGCAATACTTGCAACTGGTTGCCACTTTAATCCCTGATGAATGTAAATCTTCTTTAAATAAGCTTCTAATCCATGGAATCCTTGAAAGAACAATATCCTCAATAGGAATAGTAGTTTTCTTGGCTAGAGTAGCTACCTATACCTTGGGCACTGTGCGCCACAAGTCGAGTCAGCAACAGAAAACATTTTTTTAAAAACAGGGGACGGGGAAAAAGGAATCCCTGGCCTTTCCCCTTCCTGAGCTATACATTTCTGACATATGATCTGGAACTAGAAAAACTTCCCCAGATGAAGGTACATCATATACTCTGTTAAGCTTACAGGACTTTTTTGGATTCTCAGCAACAGAAGAGTCTGAGTCATCCAAAGTAGCAAGGACCTCCTTTAAAAGTAACCTGAGATGTTCTAGCTTAAATATGAAATTAAGTTCCTCTGAATCTGTAGATTTTTCCACTATAGAGTCAGAGTCTGAGATCTCTCCCTGAGAAGCTACTGAGGTATCATCTTCATCAGACGTTTGAGGGGAAAGCTGAGGCATGGCATGGACAACACTACTCTGAGACACATATAGCTCAGAGGTGGAATCCTTGTTTCTAGATGACAAAGCCCTACTTAAACACGTGGAACAAAATTGCACAGCAGGGACAACAGGTGCCTCCAAACAATATAAACACTTATGAAAATTATTTGGTTCAGAGTCCATGATTGGATATATATTCCCAGTAGTAATAAAAAAAAAAATCAAATATCAAAGATAAACGTTTGAAAAATAAAAAACTGTACCTTTAAATAAACGGAAATTAAATCTCAAACAACAAAGTATATAATTTACTAGCAAAAACACTGGCACCTCTAAACCTCAGCTCCTGCATACCACTCAAGTGCCCAGTCAAGAAATCCCAGTAGCTGGAAACCGATATCGAAGACTCAGGATAGGAGAATAAGCCCGGTGCGGCTTGTAGTTAACCCAAGGAGACTCGTCTTTATCAGAGAGAAAAACATAAATTATGCTTAGCTGATAATTTCATTTTCATCTGTGGGAGGAGAGTCCACTGCATCATTCATTACTTGTGGGAAATAAGTACCTGACCACCAGGAGGAGGCAAAGACACCCCAGCCAAAGGCTTAAATACCTCCCCCACTCCTCTCATCCCCCAGTCATTCTGCCAAGGGAACAAGGAACAGTAGGAGAAATATCAGGTTATAGAGGTGCCAGAAGAATAATGTTAAATTTAGGTCCACAAACGGGCGGGGGCAGTGGACTCTCCTCCCACAGATGGAAATTAAATTATCAGGTAAGCATCTTAATGGGAGGAGAGTCCACTGCATCATTAATTACTTGTGGGATCAAATACCCAAGCTCTAGAGGACACTAAACGAACAAAAACGGGAGGGTAAATGAAGTGGACCCTATACTGAGGGCACCACAGCCTGCAGAACCTCTCTCTCAAAAACAGCTTCCGCCAAAGCAAAAACATAAAATTTGTAAAACTTTGTAAAAAGGTATGTAAAGAGGACCAAGTAGCCACCTTACAAATCTGCTCCACAGAGGCCTCTTTCTTAAGGGCCAAAGAAGAGGCCACAGCTCTAGTTGAGTGAGCCGTAATCCTCTGAAGAGGCTTATGTCCAGCTGTCTCATAGGCCAAACGGATAATGCTCCTCAACCAAAAAGACAGAGGAATGGAAGAGGTCCTCTGCACCCTACGCTTCACTGAATACACCACAAATAAGGACGAAGTCTGTCTGAAATCGTAAGTGGCATGAAGATAAAACTTCAAGGCTTGAACCACATCCATTTAAAGAAGGGTTAGGACACAAGGAAGGAACTACTATCTCTTAATTGATGTTACGATCTGATACCACCTTGGAAAGAAATCCCAACCCAGTGCGAAGCACAGCCTTATCAGCGTGAAAAAACAGGTAAGGGGGCTGAGATTGCAAGGCCGCCAACTCAGATTCTGCGAGCCGATGCAATAGCCAGAAGAAATAGAACCTTCCAGGAAAGAATTTTAATGTCAAGCACATGCATAAGCTCAAACGGAGCCCTCTGCAAAACCTTAAGAACCAAGTTCAAGCTCCAAGGAGGAGCCGAAGGTCTAAATACTGGTCTGATTCTGGACAGAGTCTGAACAAAGGACTGAATATCAGGAAGCTCCACTAGATTCTTGTTTAACAGAACCGATAAGGCCGAAATCTGTCCCTTTAAGAAACTGGCGGCAAGGCCCTTATCCAGACCATCTTGAAGAAAAGCCAGAATCCTGGATACCCTAATCTTGTGCCAGGGATATCCATGTTCCTCAGACCAGGATAAATAGGTCCTCCACAACTTATGATAGATGCGACGAGTGACCAGAGAGAATCAAGATTTTGGTTGAGAAAAGGACCCTGAACCAACAGATCTCTGCGACAGGGTAACCTCCATGGAGGAGACAACGCCATTCCCACCAGATCTGCAAACCACGTTCTCCGTGGCCACAACAGAGCAATCAGAATGGTCGAAGCTTGCTCCTGTTTGATGCGGGCCACCACTCGAGGAAGAAGTGGCAACGGGGGAAAAATGTAAATCAGGTTGAACTCCCAAGGAACCGCTAAGGCATCTATCACAGCTCGGCCTGGGAGTTCCCTGGACCAGGACCCATATCTGGGTAGCTTGAAGTTAGGTGTGGACACCATGAGATCTATCTCCGGCGTCCCCCATCTGTTGCAGATCTCCGCAAACACCTTGGGTGGAGAGACCATTCCCCTGGGTGAAACTATTGCCTGCTGAGGAAATCCGCTTCCCAGTTGACCACACCTGGAATGTGGATAGCTGAGAGTGAACAGTTGTGGGTCTCTGCCCATTCCAGAATCTGAGACACCTTCCTCATGGCTAATGTTGTCCAACTGGAATCTGATGAAGCGGAACGACCCCAAGAGGAGCCAAGCCCTCAGGGTGTTGAATATTGCACTTAGTTCCAGGATATTTAGCGGTAGGGTCAACTCCTGAGTCCACCTGCCCTGTGCCCTTCTGGCACCCCAAACAGCCCCCTAACCTGAAAGACTTGCATCCGTGGTCACAATCTCCCAGGATGGTCTCAAGAAGGATGTCCCCTAGAACAGCTGTCCCGGACGGACCCAAGAGAGGGATTCCCTCGCTCGATTGTCCAGAGATATCTGCTGGGATAGATCTGAGTGATCGCCATTCCATTGTCTCAACATGCATAACTGCAAAGGTCTGAGATGGAACATGGTGAAAGGAATGACATCTATGCTGGAAATCATGAGCCCGATCAACTCCATACACCTGGCCACAGATGGCCTTGAGGAGGTCTGAAGGGCAAGACAGCTGGACGCAATCTTGGAACTTCTCATCTGTCAAAAATAGCTTCATAGCTATGGAATCTATTATCATACCCAGGAACTCCACCCTGTTGCTGGGAACCAGAGAACACTTTCCTTTGTTTATCTTCCATCCATGGGATCGAAGGAGAAGAGCCCTTGAGTGGTCCTCCGCGAGACTGTAGGACGGAGCCTGGACCAGAATATCATCCAGATAAGGAGCCACCGCAATACCTCTGGCTCTCGCTACCGCAAGCAGCACCCCAGAACCTTCGTAAAGACTCTTAGGGCAGTCGCCAGACCGAACGGTAGGGTCACAAACTGGAAGTGTTGGTCCAGAAATGCTAATCTTAGGAACCTGATGTGGTCCTTGTGGATTGGCACGTGAAGGAAGGCATCCAAGTCTATTGTCGTCATAAATTGTCCCTCTTGAACTAGGGGCAGAATCGATCTGATCATCTCCATTTATGACCAGAATTTGGCGGAACGTGCCCTCCTTCTTTGGGACCACGAAAAGGTTTGAATAGTACCCTAGACCCCTTTCTGCTAGAGGTACTGGAATGATTACTCCGAGAGATCCCTCACGCACTCTAGAAAGGCGTCTCTCTTCTCTGGTCTTGAGGATAGGTTTGACAGGAGGAATTTGCCCCTAGGCGGATGAGTCTTGAACCCTATCCTGTAACCCTGGGTGATAACCTCCAGAACCCAAGGATCCTATACGTCTAGGGGTGCAACTAACGATTATTTTCATAATCAATTAATCGGCCGATTATTTTTTCGATTAATCGACTAATCGGATAAAAAAATTCTTATAATTAAAATAAAATCCACATACTGAGTGTTATAAATATAAACTTTAGACTAAAACTTTACTTTAACACAACTGTTGGTCCAATTTTTTAAGCAGCGGAACACATTTTTATAATTAAGCAAAACAAAACCACAAACTGTTTGAAAATAGGTAGAACTAGAAAGAGATAGACTATCACTGTTTATAACATTCTGTTAAATGCAAAAATGCTCCTGGCTGAGGCTGGCTCTCTTTTTTTTTTGCAAGCTATTTTGCCTGCAGCAGAGAAGAGACGCTCAGATGGTGTTGAGGTGCCTAAGATGCAGTAGTAGGATTTTGCCAATTTCACCAAGGTGGGCTATTTATCTTTGTTAGCTCTCCACCAATGCAAGGGGCTTCTTAACAAAGTAAGCCTGGACTTCATTCTGACATAAAAATATCTTGAATATCTATATGCAATGGTAAACAACCAGCTATAAGGTCCACTCTTAAAATAACAGATATACACTTAAACATGTTGAATTTGGTACATATTCCAAGTAATTAAAAAAAAAAAAATATATATATATATATATATATAGGCAAAAGGGCTATAGACTATATTGCAGTAACAGGACACAGCCTTACATATTTATCTATACAGTACATATAATCAGCAATAGCAAGCGATTCACTAACAATTGTGTAAACAGATAATAGTGACATCAATTCATATAACAAATGCCATCAATCTAGGGCTAGGTGTAAATAACAAGCTTAGCACTATATCATGCAAAGCATAGTCCTAAATCTCCTTATTTAATATACACAATCCAAATTATGACTCCTATTTTATTTCTGGGTTGCACATAAGACAGGAGTAGTTGTAAACTTTAAAATGTTTTTTTTAAAAAAACCTTATACTGTCCTGAAAAAGCGAAAAGTAAAATGTCTGTAGACATCCTTTAGGCTAAGGGCATAACCATAAAACACAATACCATTTGCAGGAGCTCACTGGAGTAAAGCAGCTGATGCTGTGCATAGAACAACTAATTGCAAACCAACTAATCGATTAAGAGATTCGTTGACAACTATTTTCATAATCGATTATTATTGATTATGCCGATTAGTTGTTGCAGCTCTATGTACGTCTCTCACCCAAAGATAGTCTGCCCCCTACGGGATCCAGCGACGGATCAGGGGCCGCCCCTTCATGCCGACTTTGTCTCGGCGGGTTTCTTACTCTGCTTGGACTTGTTCCAAGATTGAGCTTGTTTCCAAGATCCCTTGGACTGCTCGGTCTTCGCAGCAGGATGCTGGCGTTGAGACTTGTCTGAACGAAAGGGACGAAAAGTAGAGCCCTTAGGCTTATTCTTCTTATCCTGCGGATAAGACCAAAAAGAACTTTCCCCTGAAACGGAAGGGATAGTAATCTAGACTTGGAAGTCATGTCAGCAGACCACGACTTTGACCACAGAGCCCTACGGGCTAGAACAGAGAAACCTGATGTCTTGGCATTCAGGCGAATAACCTGCATATTTGCATCACAGATAAAAGAATGTGACCCTTAAGGCCTTAATTTTTTTCCTGTATCTCCTTGAGGGGAGTCTCCACCTTGACCATAGCTGACAGTGCATCACACCAATAGGTAGCCGCTCCAGCCACCGCAGCGATCGCCGCTGCTGGTTGGAAAACAAACTCTGTGAGTTGGAACAGCTTTCTCAACATGGATTCTAACTTTTTATCCATGGGCTCTTTGAACGACGAACTATCCTCGAGGGGAATAGCCGTACGCTTAGCGAGCGTGGAGATAACTCCATCCACCTTAGGAATGCCCCCCCCCCATAGCTCAAGCTGAGAGTCCGGAATGGGGAACAGCTTTTTAAAAGAGGTAGAGGGAGAAAAGGACAAGCCCAGTTTCTACCACTCATTCTTAATAATCGTAGCCATCTTCACGGGAACTGGGAAGGTCTGAGGCACCACCCTGTCCTCGTAAACCCTATCTAGCTTAAGGATTGAAGGTTCTTCCGGAAGTTTTGGTGCCGGAACCTCCAATGTAGCAAGCACTTCTTTCAGTAAAAAGAGCAAATGCTCCATCTTAAACTTAAAATCTGGTTCCTCCATATCCGGAGGCCTAGAAGATGCTGATTCCGTCCCAGAGAGAGCGCCCTCCGATGAATCCTCATCGGATAATCTCTCAGAGACATCCAACGGAGTAAATGACCCCTGGGACGGAAGGCTATGCCTTTACCTTCGCTTGTGCCTAGCGGGGCGTGGTAAGGCATGGAAGGCCGCAGAAACCGCTTCTTGCAACTGGGCAGCGAAATCTGGCAGACATGAGGCCCCTCCCATGGGAGGATTAGTAAGGCCTTGGGGAGCTACATGTGTAATCGGAGATGAATGTTGGGAACGCAGAGGTGGACGGCTCAGTAGTACTTAATATCTTATTCTTTTTAGATATTGCAATCTTATCAAAGCATGTGGAAACACAGTAGAGCAGGCGGATCAACATGTACCTCCTCACAATAAAAACATGTATTAGATTTAATTAAAGAGGGAGTATCCTCTAACATATCAGAGTCCTCCATAGTTTGCGCCTTTAATACGGACTGTGATTAAATGGCACCTTTATACACCAATGGCCGGGGCACTCACAACCACCTATGACCCGGACCATGGAGAAACCGTTAAGTCTCCCGCAAATGCCAATCAGAAAAGAGGAAGATGAAGAGGCCACACCTGGTCACATGGGGTGCCATGCAGGACCGCCCCTGCACTATAGAGAAAACGTGCCCAAAAAAGGCTGCACCGATCTTAACCTGACTGTTCACACATTGCTAGAGCTTCATCTCACACATGACGTAGGATTAACAACACAATAAAAATATTATGCATAAATCCCCCCCTATTTAATAATCCCCTTTCCAGGGATATTTACCCATGATTCTATACAGATAAAAGTAGACACACTGTGACCCGGTCTTCTTGCGTAATTATATGTGTATAAATGAAACGATATTACCAGAATCTATGCCGTGGAACAGGAACACGCCCCTTCAATTTTGATAGGTTAGTAGCATTGCTCCTGACATGGACATGAGTGAATAAAGGCAGGCAGCGAAACTCGTCAACGCGGATTGCCAAGGAGCTGTTAACATGAGTCGGGATGGTTTCGCAGAGACGACACTTCCTGCATCTCCAGACTCTAACTTTCATCCATGCTCTCACTGAGAGGCTGACAGGATTACTTAAAACTCCAGTCCCATTTTGAAGAGTACTACCCTAAATAAGAGACTACTCCAAATCTTCCGACACTATTCTGCCAACCTCCTGTGGCGAAAGGCAAAGAATAACTGGGGGATGAGGGGAGTGGGAGAGGTATTTAAGCCTTTGGCTGGGGTGTCTTTGCCGCCTCCTGGTGGCCAGGTTCTTATTTCCTACAAGTAATGAATGATGCAGTGGACTCTCCTCCCATTAAGATGGAAATCAAACACTCCGCAATGCGCTCCACTCAATGTCTGGCCGACAGTGAAAGACTTAGCAGTGGAAGCGCGAAGAACAGTTGCATGACCACAAGCGGAAAATAAGTTAGGAACTGTGCCACAGCATAAAACTGCTGAAGAAAAAGGCGCGAGTAAGCGGCAATGCGTCGATAAATATACAGCAAGCCGCCACCGCTCGTTCACACATGATAGTAGGAAAAAACAAAGTCTATGATATAACCCCTAATTTGCCCCATAGCCAAATTTACATAAACTGTCTCACAGCCAGCCTCTATAACAGATAGATCTCTTCAAAGTATCCTTTGATATAAGTTCAAAGTTATTAACCTCTAGCAGAACAGTACCCCTTAGCAAAGTAGACCATGTAATACTCCAGCTTAGGGAGATGTATGTCCAAATCAATTCCAAAGAGGATTAACCTGTTAAGTGCTACCATCAATACCTAGAAGGCAAAAGCACTTACCTGTGGATTCGGCTGCAGGGCAGACACAGCTTCTGAAGTTTGACTGATTCATAACATCAGGTACCTGCAGAAAGAGAAAAACAAAGTAACCAACCCTGGTTTCTTATAAAGGGGTAGCATAAATGTTAGAACTAAAGCAAGGACCACCTCGCTGCCATCTAACTGCTAAAAGCCACCATTACTCTTACTAAAGAGCTTGACATGGACACATCATAGCCCCAATCCTTGCTTGCAGGGAAAAGTACCAATTAAAGGATGAAATCTTCTCAGACACTAATCTTCGCCATCCTCATGTCACAGAGGCAAAGAATGACTGGGGGTTATGGGTAAGGGAAGTGACACTTAACATCTTTGCTGGGGTGCTCATTGCCTCCTCCTGCAGGCTAGGAGGTGAATATCCCACTAGTAATTGGAATGAAAACACATTTGTCTGTAAGGTGTCTGATGAGCGGCATTTAATAAGGTCAAACGTATGTTTTGAGATTTTATATGTATGTGTGTGTTTTAATTCTGTATTATTATTTATTTCCGAAGAGACAAAGAAAAACATAATTTATGTAAGAATTTACCTGATAAATTCATTTCTTTCATATTGGCAAGAGTCCATGAGTTAGTGACGTATGGGATATACATTCCTACCAGGAGGGGCAAAGTTTCCCAAACCTCAAAATACCTATAAATACACCCCCCACCACACCCACAATTCAGTTTAATGAATAGATAAGAAGTGGGGTGATAAGAAGGAGCGAAAGCATCAACAAGGAATTGGAATAATTGTGCTTTATACAAAAAAAATCATAACCACCACAAAAAGGGTGGGCCTCATGGACTCTTGACAATATTAAAGAAATTAATTTATCAGGTAAATTCTTACATAAATTATGTTTTCTTTCATGTAATTGGCAAGAGTCCATGAGCTAGTGACATATGGGATAGCAAATACCCAAGATGTGGAACTCCACGCAAGAGTCACTAGAGAGGGAGGGATAAAAATAAAGACAGCCAATTCCGCTGAAAAAAGAATCCACAACCCAAATCAAAAGTTTTAATCTTTATAATGAAAAAAACTGAAATTATAAACAGAAGAATCAAACTGAAACAGCTGCCTGAAGTACTTTTCTACCAAAAACTGCTTCTGAAGAAGAGAAAACATCAAAATGGTAGAATTTTGTAAAAGTATGCAAAGAAGACCAAGTTGCTGCTTTGCAAATATGGTCAACAGAAGCTTCATTCTTAAAATCTCAGGAAGTAGAAACTGACCTAGTAGAATGAGCCGTAATCCTCTGAGGCGGGGATTTACCCGACTCCAAATAAGCATGATGAATCAAAAGCTTTAACCAAGACACCAAAGAAATGGCAGATGCCTTCTGACCTTTCCTAGAACCAGAAAAGATAATAAATAGACTAGAAGTCTTTCTGAAATCTTTAGTAGCTTCAACATAATATTTCAAAGCTCTAACCACGTCCAAAGAATGAAAAGATCTTTCCAAAGAATTCTTAGGATTAGGACACAAAGAAGGGGCAACAATTTCCCTACTAATGTTGTTGCAATTCACAACTTTAGGTAAAAATTTAAATGAAGTCCGCAAAACCGCCTTATCCTGATGAAAAATCAGAAAAACAAAATTTATGCTTACCTGATAAATTTCTTTCTTTTGCGATGTACCGAGTCCACGGATTCATCCTAACTTGTGGGATATTGTCCTTCCTGACAGGAAGTAGCAAAGAGAGCACCACAGCAGAGCTGTCTATATAGCTCCCCCCTTAACTCCAGCCCCCAGTCATTCGACCGAAGGCCAAGGAAGAAAAGGAGAAACTGTAAGGTGCAGAGGTGACTGAAGTTTACATAAAAAAAAATACTATTTGTCTTGAATAGACAGGGCGGGCCGTGGACTCGGTACATCAAAAAAGAAAGAAATTTATCAGGTAAGCATAAATTTTGTTTTCTTTTGCATGATGTACGAGTCCACGGATTCATCCTAACTTGTGGGATACCAATACCAAAGCTTTAGGACACAGATGAAGGGAGGGACAAGACAGGAACCTAAACGGAAGGCTCCACTGCATGCAAAACCTTTCTCGAAAAAATTGCCGCCGAAGAAGCAAAAGTATCAAATTTATAAAATTTTGAAAAGGCATGAAGCGACGACCAAGTCGCAGCCTTACAAATCTGTTCAACAGAAGCATCATTTTTAAAAGCCCATGTGGAAGCTACCACTCTAGTAGAATGAGCTGTAATCCTTTCAGGAGGCTGCTGTCCAGCAGTCTCATAAGCCAAACGGATGATGCTTTTCAGCCAAAAGGAAAGAGAAGTCGCCGTAGCCTTTTGACCCCTACGCTTTCCAGAATAGACAACAAACAAAGAAGATGTTTGACGAAAATCTTTGGTTGCCTGCAAATAAAATTTCAAAGCACGAACCACGTCCAAGTTGTGCAACAGACGTTCCTTCTTACAAGAAGGATTAGGACACAGAGAAGGAACAACAATTTCTTGATTGATATTCCTGTTAGTAACAACCTTAGGTTAGTTTCTGAACTGTCTGCATTACAATGTGACTCTCCTTATCTTGTGTTCCATGCTGATAAGGTGGTTTTGCCTACCAAGCATGGGTTCCTACCCAGGCTTGGTACGCAAAACCACCTTATCAGCATGGAACACAAGATAAGGAGAGTCACATTGTAATGAAGATAGTTCAGAAACTCTTCGAGCTGAAGAGATAGCAACTAGGAACAAAACTTTCCAAGATAAAAACTTAATGTCTATGGAATGCATGGGTTCAAATGGAACCCCCTGAAGAACTAAATTCAGACTCCATGGCGGAGCAATAGGTTTAAACACAGGCTTAATTCTAACTAAAGCCTGACAAAAAGCCCGAACGTCTGGAACATCTGCCAGACGCTTGTGCAACAAAATAGACAGAGCAGATATCAGTCCCTTTAGGGAACTAGCTGATCATCCTTTCGCCAATCCCTCTTGGAGAAAATACAAAATCCTAGAAATCCTGATTTTACTCCAGGAGAATCCTTTGGATTCGCACCAAAAAAGATATTTACGCCATATCTTATGATAAATTTTCCTGGTAACAGGCTTTCGAGCCTGAATCAAGGTATTTATGACTGACTCAAAGAAACCCGCTTTGATAGAATCAAGCGTTCAATCTCCAAGCAGTCAGTTGCAGAGAAATTAGATTTGGATGCTTGAATGGACCTTGAATCAGAAGGTCCTGTCTCAATGGCAGAGACCATGGTGGAAGGGATGACATGTCCACCAGGTCTGCATACCAAGTCCTGCGTGGCCACGCAGGCGCTATCAAAATCACTGATGCTCTCTCCTGTTTGATTCTGGCAATCAGACGTGGAAGGAGAGGGAAAGGTGGAAACACATAAGCCAGGTTGAACGACCAGGGTACTGCTAGAGCATCTATCAGCACAGCCTGAGGATCCCTTGACCTGGAGCCGTAACGAGGAACTTTGGCGTTCTGACGAGACGCCATCAGATCCAACTCTGGTGTGCCCCATAACCGAACCAGCTGAGCAAACACCTCCGGATGGAGTTCCCACTCCCCCGGATGAAAAGTCTGACGACTTAGAAAATCTGCCTCCCAGTTCTCTACACCTGGGATATAGATCGCTGACAGATGGCAAGAGTGAGCCTCTGCCCATTGGATTATCCTTGAGACCTCTATCATCGCTAAGGAACTCTTTGTTCCGCCCTGATGATTGATATAAGCCACAGTCGTGATGTTGTCTGACTGAAACCTGATGAATCTGGCCGAAGCCAGCTGAGGCCATGCCTGGAGAGCATTGAATATCGCTCTTAATTCCAGAATATTTATCGGTAGGAGAGCCTCCTCACAAGTCCACAAACCCTGAGCTTTCAGGGAATTCCAGACTGCACCCCAGCCCAGAAGACTGGCGTCTGTCGTCACTATAACCCATTCTGGCATGCGGAAACACATTCCCTGGGACAGATGATCCTGTGACAACCACCAAAGATGAGAGTCAATGGTCTCTTGATCCAGATTTATCTGAGGAGATAAATCCACATAATCCCCATTCCACTGATTGAGCATGCATAGTTGCAGTGGTCTGAGATGCAAGCGAGCAAACGGAACTATGTCCATTGCCGCTACCATTAATCCGATTACCTCCATACACTGAGCCACTGACGGCCGAGGAATGGAATGAAGAGCTTGGCAGGTGGACAAAATCTTTGATCTCCTGACCTCCGTCAGAAATATTTTCATGTCCACCGAGTCTATCAGAGTCCCTAGAAATGAAACTCTTGAGAGGGGGGAAAGAGAGCTCTTTTTTACGTTCACTTTCCACCCGTGAGACCTTAGAAAGGCCAATACTAAGTCCGTGTGAGACTTGGCTAGTTGGAAGGACGTCGATTGAATTAGAATATCGTCTAGATAAGGCGCCACTGCTATGCCCCGTGGCCTTAGAACCGCCAGAAGGGACCCTAGCACCTTCGTGAAGATTTGCTGCGCCGTGGCCAACCCGAAAGGAAGAGCCACAAACTGATAATGCTTGTCCAGAAAGGCGAACCTGAGGAACTGGCGATGATCTTTGTGGATAGGAATGTGCAGATACGCATCCTTTAAGTCCACGGTGGTCATATATTGACCCTCCTGGATCAAGGGTAAGATAGTCCGAATGGTCTCCATCTTGAAAGATGGAACTCTTAGGAATTGGTTTAGGATCTTGAGATCCAGAATTAGACTGAAGGTTCCCTCCTTTTTGGGAACTATAAACAAATTGGAGTAGAACCCCTGCCCCTGTTCTGCTTTTGGAACTGGGCAGATCACTGCCATGGTAAAAAGGTCTTACACACAGCGTAAGAACGCCTCTCTTTTTGTCGGGTTTACAGACAATTGAGAAAGATGGAACCTCCCCCTTGGAGGGGAATCCTTGAAATCTAGAAGGTATCCTTGGGTTACAATTTCTACTGAGCAAAGAGAGAGAGTCTGCCCCCTACTAGATTCGGTCCCGGATTGGGGGCTACCCCTTCATTTTGACTTAGTGGCAGCAGCAGGCTTTTTGGCCTGTTTACCCTTGTTCCAAGCCTGATTAGGTCTCCAGGTTGGCTTGGATTGAGCAAAGTTTCCCTCTTGCTTTGCAGCAGGGGAAGAGGTAGAGGGACCACTCTTGAAGTTTCGAAAAGGAACGAAAATTATTTTGATTGGTCCTTGTCTTATTTGACTTATCTTGAGGGAGGGTATGACCCTTCCCTCCAGTAATGTCTGAAATGATCTCTTTCAATGCAGGCCCGAATAGGGTCTTACCTTTGAAAGGGATGGACAAAAGCTTAGATTTAGATGACACATCAGCTGACCAGGATTTAAGCCATAACGCTCTACGCGCTAAAATGGCAAAACCTGAATTCTTAGCCGCTAATTTAGCAAGATGAAAAGCGGCGTCTGTAATAACAGAATTAGCCAACTTAAGAGCCTTAATTCTGTCCAAAATATCATCTAGTGGGGTCTCCATCTGAAGAGCCTCTTCTAGAGCCTCAAACCAAAAGGCAGCTGCAGTGGTTAAAGGAACAATGCATGCTATAGGTTAAAGAAGAAAACCTTGATGAACAAAAATTTTCTTTAGGAGACCCTCTAATTTTTTATCCATAGCATCAATGAAAGCACAACTGTCTTCAATAGGTATAGTTGTACGCTTAGCCAGGGTAGAAATAGCTCCCTCGACCTTAGGGACCGTCTGCCATGAGTCCTTTATGGTGTCAGAAATTGGAAACATTTTCTTAAAAACAAGAGGGGGAGAGAACGGAATACCTGGTTTATCCCACTCCTTAGTAACAATGTCCGAAATCCACTTAGGGACCGGAAACACATCAGTGTAAACAGGAACTTCTAAATATTTGTCCATTTTACACAATTTCTCTGGAACTACAATAGGGTCACAATCATCCAGAGTAGCTAAAACCTCCCTGAGCAATAAGTGGAGGTGCTCTAGCTTAAATGTAAATGCCGTCATATCTGAATCTGTCTGAGAGAACATCTTTCCTGAATCAGAAATCTCTCCCTCAGACAGCAAACCCCTCATCCCTACTTCAGAACATTGTGAGGGAATATCGGATACGGCTACTAAAGCGTCAGAAGGCTCAGCATTAGTTCTTAACCCAGAGCTACTGCGCTTCCCTTGCAACCCAGGCAGCTTAGATAAAACCTCTGTGAGGGAAAACAGAATTTATGTTTACCTGATAAATTACTTTCTCCAACGGTGTGTCCGGTCCACGGCGTCATCCTTACTTGTGGGATATTCTCTTCCCCAACAGGAAATGGCAAAGAGCCCAGCAAAGCTGGTCACATGATCCCTCCTAGGCTCCGCCTACCCCAGTCATTCGACCGACGTTAAGGAGGAATATTTGCATAGGAGAAACCATATGAAACCGTGGTGACTGTAGTTAAAGAAAATAAATTATCAGACCTGATTAAAAAACCAGGGCGGGCCGTGGACCGGACACACCGTTGGAGAAAGTAATTTATCAGGTAAACATAAATTCTGTTTTCTCCAACATAGGTGTGTCCGGTCCACGGCGTCATCCTTACTTGTGGGAACCAATACCAAAAATTTAGGACACGGATGAAGGGAGGGAGCAAATCAGGTCACCTAAATGGAAGGCACCACGGCTTGCAAAACCTTTCTCCCAAAAATAGCCTCAGAAGAAGCAAAAGTATCAAACTTGTAAAATTTGGTAAAAGTGTGCAGTGAAGACCAAGTCGCTGCCCTACATACCTGATCAACAGAAGCCTCGTTCTTGAAGGCCCATGTGGAAGCCACAGCCCTAGTGGAATGAGCTGTGATTCTTTCGGGAGGCTGCCGTCCGGCAGTCTCGTAAGCCAATCTGATGATGCTTTTAATCCAAAAAGAGAGAGAGGTAGAAGTTGCTTTTTGACCTCTCCTTTTACCGGAATAAACAACAAACAAGGAAGATGTTTGTCTAAAATCCTTTGTAGCATCTAAATAGAATTTTAGAGCGCGAACAACATCCAAATTGTGCAACAAACGTTCCTTCTTCGAAACTGGTTTCGGACACAGAGAAGGTACGATAATCTCCTGGTTAATGTTTTTGTTAGAAACAACTTTTGGAAGAAAACCAGGTTTAGTACGTAAAACCACCTTATCTGCATGGAACACCAGATAAGGAGGAGAACACTGCAGAGCAGATAATTCTGAAACTCTTCTAGCAGAAGAAATTGCAACCAAAAACAAAACTTTCCAAGATAATAACTTAATATCAACGGAATGTAAGGGTTCAAACGGAACCCCCTGAAGAACTGAAAGAACTAAGTTGAGACTCCAAGGAGGAGTCAAAGGTTTGTAAACAGGCTTAATTCTAACCAGAGCCTGAACAAAGGCTTGAACATCTGGCACAGCTGCCAGCTTTTTGTGAAGTAACACAGACAAGGCAGAATCTGTCCCTTCAGGGAACTTGCAGATAATCCTTTTTCCAATCCTTCTTGAAGGAAGGATAGAATCTTAGGAATCTTAACCTTGTCCCAAGGGAATCCTTTAGATTCACACCAACAGATATATTTTTTCCAAATTTTGTGGTAAATCTTTCTAGTTACAGGCTTTCTGGCCTGAACAAGAGTATCGATAACAGAATCTGAGAACCCTCGCTTCGATAAGATCAAGCGTTCAATCTCCAAGCAGTCAGCTGGAGTGAGACCAGATTCGGATGTTCGAACGGACCTTGAACAAGAAGGTCTCGTCTCAAAGGTAGCTTCCATGGTGGAGCCGATGACATATTCACCAGATCTGCATACCAAGTCCTGCGTGGCCACGCAGGAGCTATCAAGATCACCGACGCCCTTTCCTGATTGATCCTGGCTACCAGCCTGGGGATGAGAGGAAACGGCGGGAATACATAAGCTAGTTTGAAGGTCCAAGGTGCTACTAGTGCATCCACTAGAGCCGCCTTGGGATCCCTGGATCTGGACCCGTAGCAAGGAACTTTGAAGTTCTGACGAGAGGCCATCAGATCCATGTCTGGAATGCCCCACAGTTGAGTGACTTGGGCAAAGATTTCCGGATGGAGTTCCCACTCCCCCGGATGCAATGTCTGACGACTCAGAAAATCCGCTTCCCAATTTTCCACTCCTGGGATGTGGATAGCAGACAGGTGGCAGGAGTGAGACTCCGCCCATAGAATGATTTTGGTCACTTCTTCCATCGCCAGGGAACTCCTTGTTCCCCCCTGATGGTTGATGTACGCAACAGTTGTCATGTTGTCTGATTGAAACCGTATGAACTTGGCCCTCGCTAGCTGAGGCCAAGCCTTGAGAGCATTGAATATCGCTCTCAGTTCCAGAATATTTATCGGTAGAAGAGATTCTTCCCGAGACCAAAGACCCTGAGCTTTCAGGGATCCCCAGACCGCGCCCCAGCCCATCAGACTGACGTCGGTCGTGACAATGACCCACTCTGGTCTGCGGAAGGTCATCCCTTGTGACAGGTTGTCCAGGGACAGCCACCAACGGAGTGAGTCTCTGGTCCTCTGATTTACTTGTATCCTCGGAGACAAGTTTGTATAGTCCCCATTCCACTGACTGAGCATGCACAGTTGTAATGGTCTTAGATGAATGCGCGCAAAAGGAACTATGTCCATTGCCGCTACCATCAAACCTATCACTTCCATGCACTGCGCTATGGAAGGAAGAGGAACGGAATGAAGTATCCGACAAGAGTCTAGAAGTTTTGTTTTTCTGGCCTCTGTCAGAAAAATCCTCATTTCTAAGGAGTCTATTATTGTCCCCAAGAAGGGAACCCTTGTTGACGGAGATAGAGAACTCTTTTCCACGTTCACTTTCCATCCGTGAGATCTGAGAAAGGCCAGGACAATGTCCGTGTGAGCCTTTGCTTGAGGAAGGGACGACGCTTGAATCAGAATGTCGTCCAAGTAAGGTACTACAGCAATGCCCCTTGGTCTTAGCACAGCTAGAAGGGACCCTAGTACCTTTGTGAAAATCCTTGGAGCAGTGGCTAATCCGAAAGGAAGCGCCACGAACTGGTAATGCTTGTCCAGGAATGCGAACCTTAGGAACCGATGATGTTCCTTGTGGATAGGAATATGTAGATACGCATCCTTTAAATCCACCGTGGTCATGAATTGACCTTCCTGGATGGAAGGAAGAATTGTTCGAATGGTTTCCATTTTGAACGATGGAACCTTGAGAAACTTGTTTAAGATCTTGAGATCTAAGATTGGTCTGAACGTTCCCTCTTTTTTGGGAACTATGAACAGATTGGAGTAGAACCCCATCCCTTGTTCTCCTAATGGAACAGGATGAATCACTCCCATTTTTAACAGGTCTTCTACACAACGTAAGAATGCCTGTCTTTTTATGTGGTCTGAAGACAACTGAGACCTGTGGAACCTCCCCCTTGGGGGAAGCCCCTTGAATTCCAGAAGATAACCTTGGGAGACTATTTCTAGCGCCCAAGGATCCAGAACATCTCTTGCCCAAGCCCGAGCGAAGAGAGAGAGTCTGCCCCCCACCAGATCCGGTCCCGGATCGGGGGCCAACATTTCATGCTGTCTTGGTAGCAGTGGCAGGTTTCTTGGCCTGCTTTCCCTTGTTCCAGCCTTGCATTGGTCTCCAAGCTGGCTTGGCTTGAGAAGTATTACCCTCTTGCTTAGAGGACGTAGCACTTTGGGCTGGTCCGTTTCTACGAAAGGGACGAAAATTAGGTTTATTTTTGGCCTTGAAAGGCCGATCCTGAGGAAGGGCATGGCCCTTACCCCCAGTGATATCAGAGATAATCTCTTTCAAGTCAGGGCCAAACAGCGTTTTCCCCTTGAAAGGAATGTTAAGTAGCTTGTTCTTGGAAGACGCATCAGCTGACCAAGATTTCAACCAAAGCGCTCTGCGCGCCACAATAGCAAACCCAGAATTCTTAGCCGCTAACCTAGCCAATTGCAAAGTGGCGTCTAGGGTGAAAGAATTAGCCAATTTGAGAGCATTGATTCTGCCCATAATCTCCTCATAAGGAGGAGAATCACTATCGACCGCCTTTACCAGCTCATCGAACCAGAAACACGCGGCTGTAGTGACAGGGACAATGCATGAAATTGGTTGTAGAAGGTAACCCTGCTGAACAAACATCTTTTTAAGTAAACCTTCTAATTTTTTATCCATAGGATCTTTGAAAGCACAACTATCTTCTATGGGTATAGTGGTGCGTTTGTTTAAAGTGGAAACCGCTCCCTCGACCTTGGGGACTGTCTGCCATAAGTCCTTTCTGGGGTCGACCATAGGAAACAATTTTTTAAATATGGGGGGAGGGACGAAAGGAATACCGGGCCTTTCCCATTCTTTATTTACAATGTCCGCCACCCGCTTGGGTATAGGAAAAGCTTCTGGGAGCCCCGGGACCTCTAGGAACTTGTCCATTTTACATAGTTTCTCTGGGATGACCAACTTGTCACAATCATCCAGAGTGGATAATACCTCCTTAAGCAGAATGCGGAGATGTTCCAACTTAAATTTAAACGTAATCACATCAGGTTCAGCTTGTTGAGAAATGTTCCCTGAATCAGTAATTTCTCCCTCAGACAAAACCTCCCTGGCCCCATCAGACTGGTTTAGGGGCCCTTCAGAACCATTATTATCAGCGTCGTCATGCTCTTCAGTATCTAAAACAGAGCAGTCGCGCTTACGCTGATAAGTGTGCATTTTGGCTAAAATGTTTTTGACAGAATTATCCATTACAGCCGTTAATTGTTGCATAGTAAGGAGTATTGGCGCGCTAGATGTACTAGGGGCCTCCTGAGTGGGCAAGACTCGTGTAGACGAAGGAGGGAATGATGCAGTACCATGCTTACTCCCCTCACTTGAGGAATCATCTTGGGCATCATTGTCATTGTCACATAAATCACATTTATTTAAATGAGAAGGAACTCTGGCTTCCCCACATTCAGAACACAGTCTATCTGGTAGTTCAGACATGTTAAACAGGCATAAACTTGATAACAAAGTACAAAAAACTTTTTAAAATAAAACCGTTACTGTCACTTTAAATTTTAAACTGAACACACTTTATTACTGCAATTGCGAAAAAATATGAAGGAATTGCTCAAAATTCACCAAAATTTCACCACAGTGTCTTAAAGCCTTAAAAGTATTGCACCCCAAATTTGGAAGCTTTAACCCTTAAAATAACGGAACCGGAGCCGTTTTTAACTTTAACCCCTTTACAGTCCCTGGTGTCTGCTTTGCTGAGACCCAACCAAGCCCAAAGGGGAATACGATACCAAATGACGCCTTCAGAAAGTCTTCTCTATGTATCAGAGCTCCTCACACATGCGACTGCATGTCATGCCTCTCAAAAACAAGTGCGCAACACCGGCGCGAAAATGAGGCTCTGCCTATGAAAGCCCCTAAAGAGAAAGGTGTCTAAAAAAGTGCCTGCCGATATAAACTCATCAAAATACCCAGATTAAATGATTCCTCAAGGCTAAATATGTGTTAATAATGAATCGATTTAGCCCAGAAAAAGTCTACAGTCTTAATAAGCCCTTGTGAAGCCCTTATTTACAATCTTAATAAACATGGCTTACCGGATCCCATAGGGAAAATGACAGCTTCCAGCATTACATCGTCTTGTTAGAATGTGTCATACCTCAAGCAGCAAGAGACTGCTCACTGTTCCCCCAACTGAAGTTAATTCCTCTCAACAGTCCTGTGTGGAACAGCCATGGATTTTAGTAACTGTTGCTAAAATCATTTTCCTCATACAAACAGAAATCTTCATCTCTTTTCTGTTTCTGAGTAAATAGTACATACCAGCACTATTTTAAAATAACAAACTCTTGATTGAATAATAAAAACTACAGTTAAACACTAAAAAACTCTAAGCCATCTCCGTGGAGATGTTGCCTGTACAACGGCAAAGAGAATGACTGGGGTAGGCGGAGCCTAGGAGGGATCATGTGACCAGCTTTGCTGGGCTCTTTGCCATTTCCTGTTGGGGAAGAGAATATCCCACAAGTAAGGATGACGCCGTGGACCGGACACACCTATGTTGGAGAAATATTCATATCTGAAGCCATATCTTGCAAGGTGAAAGAATTAGACGCACTAGAAGTACTTGGCGTCACTTGTGCGGGCGTTACTGGTTGTTACACTTGGGGAGAACTAGATGGCAAAACCTGATTTCCTTCTGTCTGAGAATCATCTAATGCCAAACTTTTCTAAGTCAAAATATTCTGTTTGCAATTTATAGACATATCAGTACAAGTGGGACACATTCTAAGAGGGGGTTCCACAATGGCTTCTAAACAAATTGAACAATGAGTTTCCTCAGTGTCAGACATGTTTAACAGACTAGTAATAAAGCAAGCTTGGAAAACACTTTATTTAATGAAAAAAAACACAATTTGCAAAAACGGTACTGTGCCTTTAAGAGAAAAAAAAGGCATACACAAACTGCAAAATAGGTTAAAATTGCTTCAATTTTTCTGAAATTTTAACAGTGTACCCACTAAGCTTTAGAAGGATTGCACCACAAGTAACAAAGCAATAAACCCCCAAATGAAAAAAATGGATTGATAAGTGTCTAAAACCGGTTAAAACCCCTATTAGCACCTTGCCACAGTTCTGCTGTGGCCCTACTTGCCCTTAGGAAGCGATAATATGGGGTTTAAAGCTTCAATTGGTCCCTCAGAAGACTCTCAGGACCTCAGGAGAAGTTGCTTGCTGCTTGTAAATATAGGCCCCGCCCACCTCACTCGATGTTGCTGGGGTCTACACAAAACTAACAAACCCTGCCTGAAAGCCATGCGGGTTATAAACAACCCCAAAGAACCCTCAAGCAAATGTCCCATAAAACAGAAAACGTTACTACCAGACACAAAAACGTTTGTCTCAAATTCACATAACAAACTGAGTGCCCACAAAAAAATTAACCCTTTATGCAAGCTAGTAAAAACCTCTGATAACACTAGGATTACTGCTTCCCCTTCCCCTAATGGGGACACTGTCAGCCTTTCTGAGTTAACACAGTCTCTGCAGAAAATATGACTGAACATACCTCATTGCTGTATAGCAAGAAACCGTTCCTCACACTGAAGTTTTCCTGTACTCCTCATCTCATGTGGGAACAGCAGTGGACCTTAGTTACAAATGCGAAGATCATCATCCTCCAGGTAGAACTCTTCATCTATGTCCTGCCTGAGAGTAAATAGTACAACACTGGTACCATTTAAAAATAACAAACACTTGATTGAAGATAAAATAAAACTAACAGTTTAACACCTCTTCTCTTTACTCTTCCTGCTTAGAGCCAGCAAAGAGAATGACTGGGGGGTGGAGTTAAGGGGGGAGCTATATAGACAGCTCTGCTGTGGTGCTCTCTTTGCTACTTCCTGTCAGGAAGGACAATATCCCACAAGTTAGGATGAATCCGTGGACTCGGTACATCATGCATAAGAAAGGAGACTCACAAGAAAGAGCAGATAATTCAGAAACTCTTCTAGCAGAAGAGATGGCCAAAAGAAACAATACTTTCCAAGAAAGTAATTTAATGTCTAGAGAATGCATAGGCTCAAACGGAGGAGCCTGTAAAGCCCTCAAAACCAAATTAAGACTCCAAGGAGGAGAAATAGGCTTAATGACAGGCTTGATACGAACCAAAGCCTGTACAAAACAATGAATATCAGGAAGATTAGTAATTTTTCAGTGAAACAGAACAGAAAGAGCAGAGATTTGTCCTTTCAAGGAACTTGCACACAAACCCTTATCCAAACCATCCTGAAGAAACTGTAAAATTCTAGGAATTCTAAAAGAATGCCAAGAGAATTTATGAGAAGAACACCATGAAATGTAAGTCTTCCAAACTCGGTAATAAATCTTTCTAGACACAGATTTGCGAGCCTGCAACATAGTATTAATCACTGAGTCAGAGAAACCTCTATGACTAAGCACTAGGCGTTCAATCTCCATACCTTCAAATTTAATGATTTGAGATCCTGATGGAAAAATGGGCCTTGAGATAGAAGGTCTGGCCTTTACGGAAGTGGCCAAGGTTGGCAACTGGACATCCGAACAAGATCCGCATACCAAAACCTGTGTGGCCATGCTGGAGCCACCAGCAGTACAAATGAACGTTCCATTATGATTTTGGAAATCACTCTTGGAAGAAGAACTAGAGGGGGAAAGATATAAGCAGGTTGATAATTCCAAGGAAGTGACAACGCATCCACTGCTTCCGCCTGAGGATCCCTGGACCTGGACAGATACCTGGGAAGTTTCCTGTTTAGATGAGAAGCCATCAGATCTATTTCTGGAAGCCCCCACATCTAAACAATCTGAAGAAACACATCTGGGTGAAGAGACCATTCTCCCGGATGTAAAGTCTGGCGACTGAGATAATCCGCTTCCCAATTGTCTATACCTGGGATATGGACCACAGAGATTAGACAGGAGCTGGATTCCGCCCATGCAAGTATCCAAGATACTTCTTTCATAGCTTGAGGACTGTGAGTCCCACTTTGGTGATTGACATACACCACGATTGTGACATTGTCTGTCTGAAAACAAATAAACGGTTCTCTCTTCAGAAGAGGCCAAAACTGAAGAGCTCTGAGAATCACACGGAGTTCTAAAATATTGATCGGTAATCTCGCCTCTTGAGATTTCCAAACCCCCTGCGCTGTCAGAGATCCCCAGACAGCTCCCCAACCTGAAAGACTTGCATCTGTTGTAATCACAGTCCAGGTTGGACGAACAAAAGAGGCCCCCTGAACCAAACGATGATCATCTAACCACCAAGTCAGAGATCGTCGAATATTGGGATTTAAGGATATTAATTGTGATATCTTTGTATAATCCCTGCACCATTGGCTCAGCATACAAAGCTGAAGAGGTCTCATGTGAAAACAAGCAATGGGGATCGCGTCCGATGCTGCAGTCATGAGACCTAAAATCTCCATGCACATAGCTACTGAAGGGAATGACTGAGACTGAAGGTTACGACAAGCTGAAACCAATTTCAGACGTCTCTTGTCTGTTAGCGACAAAGTCATTGGATACTGAATCTATTTGGAATCCTAAAAAGGTTACCCTTGTCTGAGGAATCAAGGAACTTTTTGGTAAATTGATCCTCCAACCATGTCTTTGAAGAAACAACACTAGTTGATTCGTGTGAGATTCTGCAGAATGTAAAGAATGAGCTAGTTCCAATATATCGTCCAAATAAGGAAACACCGCAATACCCCGCTCTCTGATTACAGAGAGTAGGGCACCGAGAACCTTTGAAAAGATCCTTGGAGCTGTTGCTAGGCCAAAAGGAAGAGCAACAAATTGGTAATGCTTGTCTAGAAAAGAGAATCTCAGGAACTGATAGTGATCTGGATGAATCGGAATATGAAGATATGCATCCTGTAAGTCTATTGTGGGCATATAATGACCTTGCTGAACAAAAGGCAGAATAGTCCTTATAGTCACCATTTTGAATGTTGGTATTCTTACATAACGATTCCAAATTTTTAGATCCAGAACTGGTCTGAAAGAATTCTCTTTCTTTGGAACAATGAACAGATTTGAAAAAAAAAACAGACCCCGTTCCAGATATGGAACTGGCACAATTACCCCGGATAACTCCAGGTCTGAAACACACTTCAGGAAAGCCTGAGCCTTTACTGGGTTTACTGAAATGCGTGAGAGAAAGAAACTCCTCACAGGCGGTCTTACCTTGAAACCTATTCTGTACCCTTGAGAAACAATGTTCTGGATCCAATGATTTTGGATTGAATTGATCCAAACATCTTTGAAAAATCGTAGTCTGCCCCCTACCAGCTGCACTGGAATGAGGGCCACACCTTCATGCGGACTTGGGGGCTGATTTTGATTTTCTAAAAGGCTTGGATTTATTCCAGACTGGAGAAGGCTTCCAATTGGAAACCGTTCCTTTAGGGGAAGGGTCAGGTTTCTGTTCCTTATTCTGACGAAAGGAACGAAAACGGTTAGCAGCCCTAAATTTACCCTTAGATTTTTTATCCTGAGGCAAAAAGGCTCCCTTCCCCCCAGTGACAGTTGAAATAATAGAATCCAACTGAGAACCAAATAATTGATTACCTTGGAAAGAAAGAGATAGCACCGTTGACTTAGAAGTCATATCAGCATTCCAAGATTTAAGCCATAAAGCTCTTCTAGCTAAAATAGCTAAAGACATATACCTGACATCAATTCTAATGATATCAAAAATGGCATCACAAATGAAATTATTAGCATGTTGAATTAGCTTAACAATGCTATACACATTAGGATCTGGTACTTGTTGCGCTAAAGTTTCCAACCAAAAAGTTGAAGCCGCAGCAACATCAGCCAAAGAAATAGCAGGCCTAAGAAGATGACCTGAACATAAATAAGCCTTCCTTAGATAAGATTCAAGCTTCCTATATAAAGGATCTTTAAAAGAAGTACTATCTGCCGTAGGAATAGTAGTACGCTTTGCAAGAGTAGAGATAGCCCCATCAACTTTGGGGATCATTTCCCAAAACTCCAATCTATCAGACGGCAAAGGGTACAGTTTCTTAAACCTTAAAGAAGGAGTAAATGAAGTACCCAGACTATTCCATTCCCTAGAAATTACATCTGAAATAGCATCAGGAACTGGAAAAACCTCTGGAATAACTACATGAGGTTTAAAAACCGAATTTAAAGGTTTACTGGTTTTAATATCAAGAGGACTAGTCTCCTCCATATCTAATGCAATCAACGCCTCTTTTATTAAAGAATGAATATAATCCATTTTAAATAAATATGAAGTTTTGTCAGTGTCAATATCTGAGGCAGAATCTTCTGAACCAGAGAGATCCTCATCAGAGATAGATAAATCAGAATGCTGTCGATCATTTAAAAATTCATCGAATTTATGAGAAGTTTTAAAAGACCTTTTACGTTTATTAGAAGGTGGTATAACAGACAGGGCCTTCTCAATAGAATTAGAAACAAATTCTCTCACATTAACAGGAATATCCTGAACATTAGATGTTGAAGGAACAACAACAGGTAATGGATTACTACTAATGGAAATATTGTCTGCTTTTGAAAGTTTATCATGACAACTAACACAAACTACAGCCGGAGGAACAGTTACGGGCAGCAGCATTCCAGAAGTAGATTCTGAGACAGGGTCAGATTGAGACATCTTGCAATATGTAATAGAAAAGACAACATATAAAGCAAAATTATCAATTTCCTAATATGACAGTTTCAGGAATGGGAGAAAATGCAAACAGAATAAGCATCTGGAAACCAGAAGCAAAAAGAAATAATGACTTAAATAATTTCAAAAATCTGGCGCCAAGTATGACGCCCACAATTGACGAAATATTTTTTGGCGCCAAAAACGTCTGCAACAAACACGAGCGTCATAGATGACGCAACTACGTGAAAACTCTCGGCGCCAACTAAGACGCTGGAAATTACGTCATTACGTCAACAAACGTGATTCTCGCGCCAAAAAAGTATCGCGCCAAAAATGACGCAATAAATTATAGCATTTTGCGCTCCCGCGAGCCTAACCGCCCGCAAATTAGAAAAGAAAGTCAATTTGAAAAATTTTCAGTTAAGAAATAATTTTTTCATATGCATTTCCCAAATTGAAACTGACAGTCTGAAAGAAGGAAATATACTGATTAACCTGAATCATGGCAAATATAAGTATAAAACATATATTTAGAACTTTACATATAAAGTGCCAAACCATAGCTGAGAGTGTCTTAAATAAAAGAAAACATACTTACCAAAAGACACTCATCTACATAAAGTAGATAGCCAAACCAGTACTGAAACGAGAATCAGTAGAGGTAATGGTATATAAGAGTATATCGTCGATCTGAAAAGGGAGGTAGAAGATGAATCTCCACGACCGATAACAGAGAACCTATAAAATAGATCCCCATTAGGATGACCATTGCATTCAATAGGTAATACTCCGTTCACATCCCTCTGTCATTCACTACACTCTGAGAGGAACCGGGCTTCTGCATGCTGAGAAGCGCATATCAACGTAGAAATCTAGCACAATCTTACTTCACCACCTCCATAGGAGGCAAAGTTTGTAAAACTAAATTGTGAGTGTGGTGGGGGGTGTATTTATAGGCATTTTGAGGTTTGGGAAACTTTGCCCCTCCTGGTAAAAATGTATATCCCATACGTCACTAGCTCATGGACTCTTGCCAATTACATGAAAGAAATAGACTACAATGTCAGATTGTTTTACTTTGCAAACAATTATTGCTTGCATAGTTATTTTACCTTTTTTTCAGACTTTTTTTCACGTCTCTTCACATGCTTGACCTTGACGGCTCTCTTTCTCAAAACAGAGTCCAGAAATGGTGTGTCATCTGTATCACTAAGCCAGGGCTACAAAATTAGACAGGTTAGAAAAAGCAGTTTAAAAAAAAAAAAAAAACACACCAGCACACACAAAGCATCTCTTTATTACCAGGTTGTGTTCATCAAATGCACCTCCTGCACATAGCTCTTGATACAACTCTGGGTCCAGCGGCAAGTCTTCATCAGACAGAGACCCAGCAAGGCTTACTGGTTCTGGAGTGTCCCTATATCTTGTTGGATCATCATCTCTGACTCTAAGCATTTTCTGTGGAAGAAAATTACCAACATGTATGAAATGCCATACAAATAAAGAACTTTTTGATAGATATAAAGCTTCCCATATATGGAAACACATTAAAAGGGACACTAAAGTCAAAATTAAACTTTTATTTTTTAGAACAGTGCCTCCCAAATTGCTCAGGTCACTGCCCCTTCTTGCTTCTAAAAACGTATAATCAGCACTCCTTAATATAACCCATAAAAATAATATTCAGACCAGGAGCCCCATATATTAAAGCCTGGACGGATAAGGTTTGCTTCTGAGAACCTTGTCTGCCAGACATTGCGTACACTGCCCG
Organism: Bombina bombina; assembly: GCF_027579735.1. Classification (NCBI taxonomy): domain Eukaryota; kingdom Metazoa; phylum Chordata; class Amphibia; order Anura; family Bombinatoridae; genus Bombina; species Bombina bombina. Next base: position 56,202,311 of record NC_069510.1, read on the forward strand.
CATTTAATGCTGCACAAGCATTTCCTTGTGCACCCGTGTCCCCTACTTTTGCGTGATTATTATCGATTAGGATGATTTAAAGGATTACAAATGTTTAAGTTTTTTTATCCCTAACAAACAACATAAAATAGAAGATAAACATAAAGTTAAACTTACTGACCTTATAATTTAAAAAAACGATAGTGCCTAACGTTTGAATTTATCCACGATGACGTCAATAAAGCCTTCCCTCTAATATGGGCATTACCTGTTAGCAAGAAATAACCTACCCAATTTCGTCCTTTTGCATATCATTACATGAGGAATCAGCCCTACTTGGCATGCGCATCAAAATCCTCCAAATCTCGCATGCGCATTTCTTATGGTTGCTGCCGAATTTACACTCACATAACTGAAAAACGTAGAGCGGTCCAGCCAGTGTTTCAAGGAGTGACGTTTTCAGTGACGCTGCGCATTCTTGCGCATGTGCATAGCTTAATAGAAGCGCCATATTCCAACCGTAGTTGTCAGCCCGGATTGGACAGGACATAAGGAAACCCACGGAGTGGGTTTGGAAAGCAGTAAAAGTTTGATGAATGATAACTGCAATACGGTAAAGATCTCATTATGAGATTATATTGAGAAAATGCTTAAAAAGGGTAGTTAAATCGTTACAAGCTTAGTTAGTTTTTTCTTACAGTGTCCCGTTAACTCTGCTAGCCTTGAGGTGGAGAGAATGTAAATAGCAGTGGTCTTAAATAGGGCCTCAGCAACCCTTAAACTAATGGCACAATACAATCTAAAGGAGTAAGGATTAAACACATACAAATTTTAAAATATTTTTCTAAATTTTATTTAAACTGTTTTATTTGATACCTAAGTAAATTGAAAAGTTGTTTTAAATTGCATGCTGTATCTGAATCATGAAAGTTTAACTTGACTTGAGTGTCCCTTTAAGCAGGAATTTTAAATCACCATATTTGGATATCTGGAGTTGATTGCTTTAATACTACACCAATAAATCAACCTTATAGAAAGTGTATTCTACTTACTAAAGTGTTATGAAGTGCAACACCAGATTATTTATGACGACAGTAGACTTAAAAAAAACTTAAATGGATGACTGAGTACAAAGCTACTCAGACAAGCACAACAGGCCATTGCTACGTTTCCTGCTATTACATAATAATTATGAGCAGAGCATTTTAAAGTGATGGTAAAGTCCGGGTATTATAGATAAACTATTACAATTATTGATTAAAAAAATATATTAACTTTCGTTTTTTTAAATATTGATATTTTAACAAAGTTATTACCTTTATAAAGAAAATATCGAAGCGTCATATAATCAACCCGTTTTTTAGGGGTTTTTTTACTTCCTGATCACGTTTTATTGTTATCCATTTGAAAATGTGGCAGTTAGGCGGCCGTGACTATGTCACACACCCACACAATAAACAACGCATGCACTAATTTATTTTTCTTCATAAGGAACACCATATGCACTCCCGTGTTACGCATGCTTGTTATTCACAATTGGGAATCCCTTACTACGTCATCTGCATAGGGTAAACGATCCGGACAAGCACATCGGTATAGTTAGCAAGCGCATCTTTAGAAGCAAGTACCTCAATCGCTCACAATGTTAAAAATACAAATTCTATTATTGTATTTGATATACTATTAATTTTCTTACATTTTGAAAAGGATTGTGATGTTTCAATCGATTGTCCCAGTCAGGTGCTGACGACGGCTCAGAGCTGTCGCTAGCACTCATCCGCCTTTAGGGCAATCTGGGGGCCTGTAGAGTGACAGGCATCGCCGGGGCTTTCGTTTCGTACGGTGACATCACCGCTCAACTTTATTTAAAATTTACAATGCACACTCTATAGGGAAAGGGGGCATGCTGCTTAGAAGCCTGTATTTCAGGCATCTAAGCAGCTACGGACCCCAAAGACCCACCGTTGGAAAGGTCTGGATTTTTTTTTTTTAAGTAAAATATATATATATATATATATATATATTTAAAAATAGTAAATAAAACAAAACAAAACATAATTTATGTAAGAACTTACCTGATAAATTCATTTCTTTCATATTGGCAAGAGTCCATGAGCTAGTGACGTATGGGATATACATTCCTACCAGGAGGAGCAAAGTTTCCCAAACCTCAAAATGCCTATAAATACACCCCTCGCCACACCCACAATTCAGTTTAACGAATAGCCAAGAAGTGGGGTGAAAAGAAAGGAGCGAAAGCATCAAACAAGGAATTGGAATAATTGTGCTTTATCCAAAAATCATAACCACCACAAAAAGGGTGGGCCTCATGGACTCTTGCCAATATGAAAGAAATGAATTTATCAGGTAAGTTCTTACATAAATTATGTTTTCTTTCATGTAATTGGCAAGAGTCCATGAGCTAGTGACGTATGGGATAGCAGATACCCAAGATGTGGAGCTTCCACGCAAGAGTCACTAGAGAGGGAGGGATAAAATAAAGACAGCCAATTCCGCTGTAAAAATAATCCACAACCCAAATCAAAAAGTTTTAATCTTATAATGAAAAAAACTGAAATTGTAAGCAGAAGAATCAAACTGAAACAGCTGCCTAAAGTACTTTTCTACCAAAAACTGCTTCAGAAGAAGAAAAAACATCAAAATGGTAGAATTTAGTAAAAGTATGCAAAGAAGACCAAGTTGCTGCTTTGCAAATCTGATCAACAGAAGCTTCATTCTTAAAAGCCCAGGAAGTAGAAACTGACCTAGTAGAATCAGCCCTAGCTAAGTCAGACTGAAAGTCTAAAATATCTAGATTTGTAGAGCTGTGTTTAACATTTCTCTTGCGCTTTCCAGAAATAGGTAAGGCACTCAAGGCAACGGACACAGCAGATTGTAACTACGTAGTAAAGTCTGCAGGAAAAAAAACCCTCCTGTAGGAGGAATAGGCGTGCCATGGGGAACTGCATCTGAAGCAGGGTTAAAACCAGGTTGTGGAGTGAGGGTAGGCATCTCCTGGACAACCGAGTCCTGAGAGGTAGATGGCTCAGAAGGACTAAACTTATTAGTAGGGTTAACAATTTAAGCTCCCTTTTTAGACCTTACATCACCTAGGCAATTGGAACAGAGTTGTGCAGGGGGGGTATACTAAGTTCTCCTCGCAATACAAGCAATTATTGGTAATAGTCACTGATGTATAGAAGACCTCTAGAGGGTTAACTTCATAGTCCTCCATAGTTGGAGATTATTCCCACACAAGGATAAAAAATATCTAGGTATAAGAGGCACCCCTTTCCCACACCAACGGCTGGGGCCCTCACCACCTCCTAGAGACTCAGAACAAACCAGATGGACTCCCCGTCATGGCGAAAATGAACCCTGCTGCAGATCGGATCGCTACCATGGAAGTAAAGTGCACCCGACCATGTGGTACGCAAATAGGAGCCGCCCCTGCTAAGAGAGAAAAACGTGCGGAAACAATAGGAGCTGTGCAGCGATCAAAGCGAAAGTAAAGAGGCTTTGATAATAAAGTTTCAATGCCGCTTCTAGTATTGCCCTGAGCTACAAACACACCCGGACCCCTCAAAAGTAAGGAGTTTAAGCAGCATTAAGTCCCCAAACTGTTCTCTCCTCTTATCTCCAAGTATAAGGAGAAATAAAAACCCCTTATCCTATAGGAAGTACTACATGTCCCACTGTGACCAAAAAGAGTCCTGTAAATCTTAGGGGAAGATAAGCCCTACTAGGTACTATTCCCTAATAAATAAAATGTATTATCCCTCTAGGATCGATGCTGTGGAACAGACCCAGCCTTTCATGGTGTGACAGTCCTATTGCGATGTTCTGACAAGGAGTGAAAAATAGAAGACAGTGTAACTCATCTACACTGGTTCCCCATGAGCTGTTAAATAGTCTTGATGCAATCACAGAAAAACTTTCCCTGTATCTCCATCAAATTAAATATCATAGCTCAGGTGGCATATTTATAAATGCCACTAGGTGTCAGCACTAGGTGTCAGCAAAGTAGTTTTAATGCTCAGTGTGAGCACTAGACGAAGTACTATTAAATAGGAAATGACTCTGATATCTCAGGCCTTTAAGCGAAAACAGTGAACTGCATAACATAACACTGCAGCCAACAACTGTAAATAATCAGTACACAAATCACATAATTATGAACCCCAGGAGTATGTTTTCAAAGCTCCACCGGAGCGAAAATAATTGGCTGCAAGTTGCGCTAAAGTGAGGACGGAGCGCTCGCCTAATAGCTTGGAATGCGCACCCAAAAAGATTTTACTCGCGCCAGCAATAATGTTCTGTTAGCCCGCGCCCGCCACAAAAAATAAAATAGCACTGAAAACATACCCCCGGCAATAACGGCACTAGGCTTAGAAACTATAGACTCCTACATGCCTCAGGGAGGATCTAAAAAGTACCGTTCCTGGATACTTGCAATCCCCTAAATGTGTACCTGCATATTAGCGTGCGGTGATCTCCGATTCTATTTAGTTTAAAAAAAAAACATAATTTACCTAAGAATTTACCTGATAAATTCATTTCTTTCATATTGGCAAGAGTCCATGAGCTAGTGACGTATGGGATATACAATCCTACCAGGAGGGGCAAAGTTTCCCAAACCTCAAAATGCCTATAAATACACCCCTCACCACACCCACAATTCAGTTTAACGAATAGCCAAGTAGTGGGGTGATAAAGAAAGGAGTAAAAAGCATCAACCAAGGAATTTTGAAATAATTGTGCTTTATACAAAAAAAATCATAACCACCATAAAAAAGGGTGGGCCTCATGGACTCTTGCCAATATGGAAAAAATTAATATTATCAGGTAAATTCTTACATAAATTATATTTTCTTTCATGTAATTGGCAAGAGTCCATGAGCTAGTGACGTATGGGATATCAATACCCAATATGTGGAACTCCACGCAAGAGTCACTAGAGAGGGAGGGATAAAATAAAAAACAGCCATACGCTGAAAAAATAAATCCACAACCCAAATTATAAGTTTATTCTTTAATGACAAGAAAAACTTAAAACATCAGCAGAAGTATCAAACTGAAACAGCTGCCTGAAGAACTTTTCTACCAAAAACTGAAGAAGCAAATACATCAAAACGGTAGAATTTAGTAAATGTATGAAAAGAGGACCAAGTTGCCGCTTTGCAAATTTGATCAACTGAAGCTTCATTCTTAAAAGCCCACAAAGTGGAGACTGATCTAGTAGAATGAGCTGTAATTCTCTGAGGCGGGGTCTGACCCGACTCCAAATAAGCTTGATGAATCAAAAGCTTTAACCAAGAAGCCAAGGAAATAGCAGAAGCCTTCTGACCTTTCCTAGGACCAGAAAATATAACAAATAGACTAGAAGTCTTCCTGAAATCTTTACTAGCTTCAACATAATATTTCAAAGCTCTCACCACATCCAAAGAATGTAAGGATCTTTCCAAAGAATTCTTAGTATTAGGACACAAGGAAGGGAAAACAATTTCTCTACTTATGCTGCTAGAATTCACAACCTTAGGTAAAAATTTAAATGAAGTCCGCAAAACCGCCTTATCCTGATGAAAAAACAGGAAAGGAGATTCACAAGAAAGAGCAGATAGCTCAGAAACTCTTCTAGCAGAAGAGATAGCCAAAATGAACAACACTTTCCAAGAAAGAAGTTCAATGTCCAAATAATGCATAGGCTCAAATGGAGGAGCCTGTAACACCTTCAAAACCAAATTAAGACTCCAAGGAGGAGAAATTGATTTAATGACGGGCTTAATACGAACTAAAGCCAGTACAAAACAGTGAATATCAGGAAGTTTAGCAATCTTTCTGTGAAATAAAAAAGAAAGAGCAGAGATTTGTCCCTTCAAGGAACTTGCAGACAAACCCTAATCCAAACCATCCTGAAGAAACTGTAAAATTCTAGGGATTCTAAAAGAATGCCAAGAGAATTTATGAGAGGAACACCATGAAATGTAGGTCTTCCAAACTCGATAATAAATCTTTCTAGAGACAGATTTACGAGCTTGTAACATAGTATTAATCACTGAGTCAGAGAAACCTCTATGACTTAGCACTAAGCATTCAATTTCCATACCTTCAAATTTAATGATTTGAGATCCTGATGGAAAAAACGGACCTTGAAACAGTAGGTCCGGCCTTAACGGAAGTGGCCAAGGTTGGCAACTGGACATCCAAACAAGATCCGCATACCAAAACCTGTGTGGCCATGCTGGAGCCACCAGCAACACAAATGATTGTTCCATGATGATTTTGGAGATCACTCTTGGAAGAAGAACTAGAGGCGGGGAAATGTAAGCAGGATGATAACACCAAGGAAGTGTCAGCGCATCCACTGCTTCCGCCTGAACATCCCTGGACAGGTATCTGGGAAGTTTCTTGTTTAGATGAGAGGCCATCAGATCTATCTCTGGAAGACCCCACATCTGAACAATCTGAGAAAACGCATCTGGATGGAGGGACCACTCCCCTGGATGTAAAGTCTGACGGCTGAGATAATCCGCCTCCCAATTGTCTACACCTGGGATATGCACCGCAGAGATTAGACAGGAGCTGGATTCTGCCCAAGCAAGTATCCGAGATACTTCTTTCATAGCTTGGGGACTGTGAGTCCCACCCTGATGATTGACATATGCCACAGTTGTGATATTGTCTGTCTGAAAGCACATGAACGGTTCTCTCTTCAACAGAGGCCAAAACTGAAGAGCTCCGAGAATTGCACAGAGTTCTAAAATATTGATTGGTAATCTCGCCTCTTGAGATTTCCAAACCCCTTGCGCTGTCAGAGATCCCCAAACAGCTCAACAACCTGAAAGACTTGCATCTGTAGCGATCCCAGTCCAGGTTGGCCGAACAAAGGAAGCCCCTTGAACTAAACGCTGGTGATTTAACCACCACGTCAGAGTGTCGAACATTGGGATTTAAGGATATTAGTTGTGATATCTTTGTATAATCCCTGAACCATTGATTCAGCATACAAAGCTGGAGAGGTCTCATGTGAAAACAAGCAAAAGGAATCGCGTCCGATGCTGCAGTCATGAGGCCTAAAACTTCCATGCACATAGCCACTAATGGGAATGACAGACTGAAGGTGCTGACAGGCTGCAACCAATTTCAAACGTCTCCTTGTCTGTTAGAGACAGAGTCATGGACACTGAATCTATCTGGAAATCTAAAAAGGTGACCCTTGTCTGAGGAATCAAGAAACTTTTTGGTAAATTGATCCTCCAACCATGTTCTTGAAGAAACAACACTAGTTGAATCGTGTGAGATTCTGCAGAACGTATAGACTGAGCTAGTACCAAGATATCGTCCAAATAAGGAAACACCGCAATACCCTGCTCTCTGATTACAGAGAGTAGGGCACCTAGAACTTTTGAAAAGATTCTTGGAGCTGTTGCTAGGCCAAATGGAAGAGCAACATAATGGTAATGCTTGTCTAGAAAAGAGAATCTCAGGAACTGATAATGTTCTGGATGAATGGGAATATGAAGGTATGCATCCTGCAAGTCTATGCAGGGGCTTTTTATGACCTAAACACTAATATAGTTGCATTAGGTTGATCATTAACTAAATAGTGTGGTTAAGACTATTTTAGAATTTATTATAATTTCACAATTAGGTGTAAAGGGTTGTTTGTTTTTAAATTCAATGAAATATGGCAACACTTCCCACACAGTGGTTGCTTAATGTTCAATGTCTAATTGGATTGAAAACCAAAAATCTTTTTTAGTTACACTTTAACACTTAGATAATGTCACCCTACACACAATTTAATAAAATATAGCACCCAATCTAATTTAATAAAATATAACAATACTTCCAACACTGTGGTTGTGTAATGCTTAATATCTATTTAGATTAATAACAAAAAATCTTTACTTCACATTTCATTATTCAGATAATGTCACCCAATTAAATCACTATTGAGAATTACCCACAATGTAGGGCACTTTTTCACATATCTATGAATAAACTTATTTATATGCTATATAGAATACCACACTCACAGAATGTACTATTACTATTATGGCACCAAACCACCTTTTTTCACTAACATGTTATTTTTAATAAGAATCCAGATACATTATACACAATATTCCAAATTTTGGGGCAACAATGCATGAATACAATCCTGTTTTGTAGAAAGGATCTCGTGTAATATAATTCATTAATAGGAGACTAAATTACTCGAGTGTTTATATAGGTACACAAATATAGCATTTCTTCAGCTTTTATTTGCCTTCTATTTATATATCTCACACATCATATGACTAACAAAAGCTTCATGTTTAGATTTACATCTATATGGTCTATGATCATAGGTGCCATTTCAAATTATATATATAGGCAAGGTTTTGAAGTAAATGACGATCACATTATACAGCGTTAGCAATAGGCTTTCTATTTGGACCCCTCCCTCTACCAACAAAATAAAAAAGAAAGAGCAGAGATTTGTCCCTTCAAGGAACTTGCAGACAAACCCTAATCCAAACCATCCTGAAGAAACTGTAAAATTCTAGGGATTATAAAAGAATGCCAAGAGAATTTATGAGAGGAACACCATGAAATGTAGGTCTTCCAAACTCGATAAAAAATCTTTCTAGAGACAGATTTACGAGCTTGTAACATAGTATTAATCACTGAGTCAGAGAAACCTCTATGACTTAGCACTAAGCATTCAATTTCCATACCTTCAAATTTAATGATTTGAGATCCTGATGGAAAAACGGACCTTGAGACAGTAGGTCCGGCCTTAACGGAAGTGGCCAAGGTTGGCAACTGGACATCCAAACAAGATCCACATACCAAAACCTGTGTGGCCATGCTGGAGCCACCAGCAACACAAATGATTGTTCCATGATGATTTTGGAGATCACTCTTGGAAGAAGAACTAGAGGCGGGGAAATGTAAGCAGGATGATAACACCAAGGAAGTGTCAGCGCATCCACTGCTTCCGCCTGAACATCCCTGGACAGGTATCTGGGAAGTTTCTTGTTTAGATGAGAGGCCATTAGATCTATCTCTGGAAGACCCCACATCTGAACAATCTGAGAAAACGCATCTGGAAAACTGAAGAGCTCAGAGAATTGCACAGAGTTCTAAAATATTGATTGGTAATCTCGCCTCTTGAGATTTCCAAACCCCTTGCGCTGTCAGAGATCCCCAAACAGCTCAACAACCTGAAAGACTTGCATCTGTAGTGATCACAGTCCAGGTTGGCCGAACAAAGGAAGCCCCTTGAACTAAACGCTGGTGATTTAACCACCACGTCAGAGAGTGTCGAACATTGGGATTTAAGGATATTAGTTGTGATATCTTTGTATAATCCCTGCACCATTGATTCAGCATACAAAGCTGGAGAGGTCTCATGTGAAAACGAGCAAAAGGAATCGCGTCCGATGCTGCAGTCATGAGGCCTAAAACTTCCATGCACATAGCCACTAATGGGAATGACTGAGACTGAAGGTGCTGACAGGCTGCAACCAATTTCAAACGTCTCCTTGTCTGTTAGAGACAGAGTCATGGACACTGAATCTATCTGGAAATCTAAAAAGGTGACCCTTGTCTGAGGAATCAAGAAACTTTTTGGTAAATTGATCCTCCAACCATGTTCTTGAAGAAACAACACTAGTTGAATCGTCTGAGATTCTGCAGAACGTATAGACTGAGCTAGTACCAAGATATCGTCCAAATAAGGAAACACCGCAATACCCTGCTCTCTGATTACAGAGAGTAGGGCACCTAGAACTTTTGAAAAGATTCTTGGAGCTGTTGCTAGGCCAAATGAAAGAGCAACATATTGGTAATGCTTGTCTAGAAAACAGAATTTATGTTTACCTGATAAATTACTTTCTCCAACGGTGTGTCCGGTCCACGGCGTCATCCTTACTTGTGGGATATTCTCTTCCCCAACAGGAAATGGCAAAGAGCCCAGCAAAGCTGGTCACATGATCCCTCCTAGGCTCCGCCTACCCCAGTCATTCGACCGACGTTAAGGAGGAATATTTGCATAGGAGAAACCATATGTTACCGTGGTGACTGTAGTTAAAGAAAATAAATTATCAGACCTGATTAAAAAAACCAGGGCGGGCCGTGGACCGGACACACCGTTGGAGAAAGTAATTTATCAGGTAAACATAAATTCTGTTTTCTCCAACATAGGTGTGTCCGGTCCACGGCGTCATCCTTACTTGTGGGAACCAATACCAAAGCTTTAGGACACGGATGAAGGGAGGGAGCAAATCAGGTCACCTAAATGGAAGGCACCACGGCTTGCAAAACCTTTCTCCCAAAAATAGCCTCAGAAGAAGCAAAAGTATCAAATTTGTAAAATTTAGAAAAAGTGTGCAGTGAAGACCAAGTCGCTGCCTTACATATCTGATCAACAGAAGCCTCGTTCTTGAAGGCCCATGTGGAAGCCACAGCCCTAGTGGAGTGAGCTGTGATTTTTTCAGGAGGCTGCCGTCCGGCAGTCTCATAAGCCAATCGGATAATGCTTTTAATCCAGAAGGAGAGAGAGGTAGAAGTTGCTTTTTGACCTCTCCGTTTACCAGAATAAACAACAAACAAAGACAAAGTTTGTCTGAATCCTTAGTAGCTGCTAAGTAAAATTTGAGAGCACGAACTACATCCAAGTTGTGCAACAAACGTTCCTTCTTTGAAACTGGATTAGGACACAAAGAAGGCACAACTATCTCCTGGTTAATGTTTTTGTTAGAAACAACTTTTGGAAGAAAACCAGGTTTAGTACGCAAAACCACCTTATCTGCATGAAACACCAGATAAGGAGAAGAACACTGCAGAGCAGATAATTCTGAAACTCTTCTAGCAGAAGAAATTGCAACCAAAAACAAAACTTTCCAAGATAATAACTTAATATCAACGGAATGTAAGGGTTCAAACGGAACCCCCTGAAGAACTAGGTTGAGACTCCAAGGAGGAGTCAAAATTTTGTAAACAGGCTTGATTCTAACCAGAGCCTGAACAAAGGCTAGAACATCTGGCACAGCTGCCAGCTTTTTGTGAAGTAACACAGACAAGGCAGAAATCTGTCCCATCAAGGAACTTGCAGATAATCCTTTTTCCAATCCTTCTCGAAGGAAGGATAGACTCTTAGGAATCTTAACCTTGTCCCAAGGGAATCCTGCAGATTCACACCAACAGATATACCAAATTATGTGGTAATTTTTCTGGTTACAGGCTTTCAGGCCTGAACAAGAGTATTAATAACAGAATCTGAGAACCCTCGCTTTGATAAGATCAAGCGTTCAATCTCCAAGCAGTCAGCTGGAGTGGGTCGAACGGACCTAGAACAAGAAGGTCTCTCAAAGGTAGCTTCCATGGTGGAGCCGATGACATATTCACCAGATCTGCATACCAAGTCCTGCGTGGCCACGCAGGAGCTATCAAAATCACCGACGCCCTCTCCTGATTGATCCTGGCTACCAGCCTGGGGATGAGAGGAAAACGGCGGGAACACATAAGCTAGTTTGAAGGTCCAAGGTGCTACTAGTGCATCCACTAGAGCCGCCTTGGGATCCCTGGATCTGTACCTGTAGTAAGGAACTCTGAAGTTCTGACGAGAGGCCATCAGATCCATGTCTGGAATGCCCCACGGTTGAGTGACTTGGGCAAAGATTTCCGGATGGAGTTCCCACTCCCCCGGATGCAATGTCTGACGACTCAGAAAATCCGCTTCCCAATTTTCCACTCCTGGGATGTGGATAGCAGACAGGTGGCAGGAGTGAGACTCCGCCCATAGAATGATTTTGGTCACTTCTTCCATCGCTAGGGAACTCCTTGTTCCCCCCTGATGGTTGATGTATGAACTTGGCCCTCGCTAGCTGAGGCCAAGCTTTGAGAGCATTGAATATCGCTCTCAGTTCCAGAATATTTATCGGTAGAAGAGATTCTACCCGAGACCAAAGACCCTGAGCTTTCAGGGATCCCCAGACCGCGCCCCAGCCCATCAGGCTGGCGTCGGTCGTGACAATGACCCACTCTGGTCTGCGGAAGGTCATCCCTTGTGACAGGTTGTCCAGGGACAGCCACCAACGGAATGAGTCTCTGGTCCTCTGATTTACTTGTATCTTCGGAGACAAGTCTGAATAGTCCCCATTCCACTGACTGAGCATGAACAGTTGTAATGGTCTTAGATGAATGCGCACAAAAGGAACTATGTCCATTGCCGCTACCATCAAACCTATCACTTCCATGCACTGCGCTATGGAAGGAAGAGGAACGGAATGAAGTATCCGACAAGAGTCTAGAAGTTTTGTTTTTCTGGCTTCTGTCAGAAAAATCCTCATTTCTAAGGAGTCTATTATAGTTCCCAAGAAGGGAACCCTCGTTGACGGAGATAGAGAACTCTTTTCCACGTTCACTTTCCATCCGTGAGATCTGAGAAAGGCCAGGACAATGTCCGTGCGAGCCTTTACTTGAGGAAGGGACGACGCTCGAATCAGAATGTCGTCCAAGTAAGGTACTACAGCAATGCCCCTTGGTCTTAGCACCGCCAGAAGGGACCCTAGTACCTATGAGAAAATCCTAGGAGCAGTGGCTAATCCGAAAGAAAATGCCACGAACTGGAAATGTTTGTCCAGGAATGCAAACCTTAGGAACCGATGATGTTCCTTGTGGATAGGAATATGTAGATACGCATCCTTGAAATCCACCTTGGTCATGAATTGACCTTCCTGGATGGAAGGAAGAAGTGTTCGAATGGTTTCCATCTTGAACGATGGAACCTTGAGAAACTTGTTCGAGATCTTGAGATCTAAGATTGGTCTGAACGTTCCCTCTTTTTTGGGAACTATGAACAGATTGGAGTAGAACCCCATCCCTTGTTCTCCTAATGGAACAGGATGAATCACTCCCATTTTTAGCAGGTCTTCTACCCAATGTAAGAATGCCTGTCTTCTTATGTGGTCTGAAGACAACTGAGACCTGTGGAACCTCCCCCTTGGAGGAAGCCCCTTGAACTCCAGAGAATAACCTTGGGAGACTATTTCTAGCGCCCAAGGATCCAGAACATCTCTTGCCCAAGCCTGAGCGAAGAGAGAGAGTCTGCCCCCCACCAGATCCGGTCCCGGATCGGGGGCCCGCATTTCATGCTGTCTTGGTAGCAGTGGCAGGTTTCCTGGCCTGCTTTCCTTTGTTCCAGCCTTGCATAGGTCTCCAGGCTGGATTGGCTTGAGAAGTATTACCTTCCTGCTTAGAGGACGTAGCCCTTGGGGCTGATCCGTTTCTGCGAAAGGGACGAAACTTAGGTTTATTTTTGGTCTTGAAAAGACCTATCCTGAGGAAGGGCGTGGCCCTTGCCCCCAGTGATATCAGAGATAATCTCTTTCAAGTCAGGGCCAAAGAGTGTTTTCCCCTTGAAAGGAATGTCAAGCAATTTGTTCTTGGAAGACGCATCCGCTGCCCAAGATTTTAACCAAAGCGCTCTGCGCCACAATAGCAAACCCAGAATTTTTTCGCCGCTAACCTAGCCAATTGCAAGGTGGCGTCTAGGGTGAAAGAATTAGCCAATTTAAGAGCACGAATTCTGTCCATAATCTCCTCATAAGAAGAAGAATTACTAATAATCGCCTTTCCTAGCTCATCAAACTAGAAACACGCGGCTGCAGTGACAGGGACAATGCATGCAATTGGTTGTAGAAGGGAACCTTGCTGAACAAACATCTTTAGCAGACCTTCTAATTTTTTATCCATAGGATCTTGGAAAGCACAACTATCTTCTATGGGTATAGTGGCGCGCTTGTGTAGAGTAGAAACCGCCCCCTCGACCTTGGGGACTGTCTGCCATCAGTCCTTTCTGGGGTCGACTATTCTATTTTATAAATATGGGGGGAGGTACTAAAGGTATACCGGGCCTGTCCCATTCTTTACTAACAATGTACGCCACCCGCTTGGATATAGGAAAAGCTTCGGGGGGCCCCGGGGCCTCTAAGAACTTTTCCATTTTACATAGTGGTTCTGGAATGACCAGATAATCACTATCATCCAAATTGGATAACACCTCCTTAAGCAGAGCGCGGAGATGTTCCAACTTAAATTTAAAAGTAATCACATCAGGTTCAGCTAGTTGAGAAATGTTTCCTGAATCTGAAATTTCTCCCTCAGACAAAACCTCCCTGGCCCCCTCAGACTGGTGTAGGGGCCCTTCAGAAACCATATCATCAGCGTTCTCATGCTCTACAGAATTTTCTAAAACAGAGCAGTCGCGCTTTCGCTGATAAGTGGGCATATTGGCTAAAATGTTTTTGATAGAATTATCCATTACAGCCGTTAAATGTTGCATAGTAAGGAGTATTGGCGCACTAGATGTACTAGGGGCCTCCTGTATGGGCAAGACTGGTGTAGACGAAGGAGGGGATGATGCAATACCATGCTTACTCCCCTCACTTGAGGAATCATCTTGGGCATCATTTTTACTAAATTTTTTTATGACATAAAATACATATAGTTAAATGAGAAGGAACCTTGGTTTCCCCACAGTCAGAACACAATCTATCTGGTAGTTCAGACATGTTAAACAGGCATAAACTTGATAACAAAGCACAAAAAACGTTTTAAAATAAAACCGTTACTGTCACTTTAAATTTTAAACTAAACACACTTTATTACTGCAATTGCGAAAAAGTATGAAGGAATTGTTCAAAATTCACCAAAATTTCACCACAGTGTCTTAAAGCCTTAAAAGTATTGCACACCAAATTTGGAAGCTTTAACCCTTAAAATAACGGAACCGGAGCCGTTTTTATATTTAACCCCTTTACAGTCCCTGGAATCTGCTTTGCTGAGACCCAACCAAGCCCAAAGGGGAATACGATACCAAATGATGCCTTCAGAAAGACTTTTCTATGTATCAGAGCTCCACACACATGCAGCTGCATGCCATGCTGTCCTCAAAAACAAGTGCGCCATACCGGCGCGAAAATGAGGCTCTGACTATGATTAGGGAAAGCCCCTAAAGAATAAGGTGTCTAAAACAGTGCCTGCCGATATAATCATATCAAAATACCCAGAATAAATGATTCCTCAAGGCTAAATATGTGTTAATAATGAATCGATTTAGCCCAGAAAAAGTCTACAGTCTTAATAAGCCCTTGTGAAGCCCTTATTTACTATCTTAATAAACATGGCTTACCGGATCCCATAGGGAAAATGACAGCTTCCAGCATTACATCGTCTTGTTAGAATGTGTCATACCTCAAGCAGTAAGAGACTGCACACTGTTCCCCCAACTGAAGTTAATTGCTCTCAACAGTCCTGTGTGGAACAGCCATGGATTTTAGTTACGGTGCTAAAATCATTTTCCTCATACAAACAGAAATCTTCATCTCTTTTCTGTTTCTGAGTAAATAGTACATACCAGCACTATTTTAAAATAACAAACTCTTGATTGAATAATAAAAACTACAGTTAAACACTAAAAAACTCTAAGCCATCTCCGTGGAGATGTTGCCTGTACAACGGCAAAGAGAATGACTGGGGTAGGCGGAGCCTAGGAGGGATCATGTGACCAGCTTTGCTGGGCTCTTTGCCATTTCCTGTTGGGGAAGAGAATATCCCACAAGTAAGGATGACGCCGTGGACCGGACACACCTATGTTGGAGAAAAGAGAATCTCAGTAACTGATAATGTTCTGGATGAATCGGAATATGAAGGTATGCATCCTGCAAGTCTATTGTAGACATATAATGTCCTTGCTCAACAAAAGGCAGAATAGTCCTTATAGTCACCATCTTGAAAGTTGGTACTCTTACATAACGATTCAAAATGTTCAGATCCAGAACTGGTCTGAATGAATTTTCCTTCTTTGGGACAATGAATAGATTTGAATAAAACCCCTGACCTTGTTCCTGAAAAGGAACTGGCATGATTACCCCTGAAGACTCCAGGTCTGAAACACACTTCAGGAAAGCCTGAGTTTTTACTGGATTTGCTGGGATACGTGAGAGAAAAAATCTTCTCACAGGAGGTCTTACTCTGAATCCTATTCAATACCCTTGAGAGACAATGCTCTGAATCCATTGACTTTGGACAGAATTTATCCAAATGTCCTTGAAAAACCCTAATCTGCCCCCTACCAGCTGAGCTGGAATGAGGGCCGCACCTTCATGCGGACGCAGGGGCTGACTTTGGTTTTTTAAAAGGTTTGGATTTATTCCAATTTGAGGAAGGCTTCCAATTGGAAACAGATTCCTTGGTGGAATGATTAGATTTTTGTTCCTTATTTTGACGAAAGGAACGAAAACGGTTAGAAGCCTTAGATTTACCCTTAGCTTTTTTATCCTCCTGAGGCAGAAAAACTCGCTTTCCCCCAGTAACAGTTGAAATAATAGAATACAACTGAGAACCAAATAAATTATTACCTTGGAAAGAAAGAGATAATAATCTAGACTTAGATGTCATATCAACATTCCAAGATTTAAGCCACAAAGCTCTTCTAGCTAATTTCTAGCAAGAGTAGAAAACAGAATTTATGTTTACCTGATAAATTTCTTTCTCCAACGGTGTGTCCGGTCCACGGCGTCATCCTTACTTGTGGGATATTCTCTTCCCCAACAGGAAATGGCAAAGAGCCCAGCAAAGCTGGTCACATGATCCCTCCTAGGCTCCGCCTACCCCAGTCATTCGACCGACGTTAAGGAGGAATATTTGCATAGGAGAAACCATATGGTACCGTGGTGACTGTAGTTAAAGAAAATAAATTATCAGACCTGATTAAAAAACCAGGGCGGGCCGTGGACCGGACACACCGTTGGAGAAAGAAATTTATCAGGTAAACATAAATTCTGTTTTCTCCAACATAGGTGTGTCCGGTCCACGGCGTCATCCTTACTTGTGGGAACCAATACCAAAGCTTTAGGACACGGATGAAGGGAGGGAGCAAATCAGGTCACCTAAATGGAAGGCACCACGGCTTGCAAAACCTTTCTCCCAAAAATAGCCTCAGAAGAAGCAAAAGTATCAAACTTGTAAAATTTGGTAAAAGTGTGCAGTGAAGACCAAGTCGCTGCCCTACATATCTGATCAACAGAAGCCTCGTTCTTGAAGGCCCATGTGGAAGCCACAGCTCTAGTGGAATGAGCTGTGATTCTTTCGGGAGGCTGCCGTCCGGCAGTCTCGTAAGCCAATCTGATGATGCTTTTAATCCAAAAAGAGAGAGAGGTAGAAGATGCTTTTTGACCTCTCCTTTTACCTGAATAAACAACAAACAAGGAAGATGTTTGTCTAAAATCCTTTGTAGCATCTAAATAGAATTTTAGAGCGCGAACAACATCCAAATTGTGCAACAAACGTTCCTTCTTTGAAACTGGTTTCGGACACAGAGAAGGTACGATAATCTCCTGGTTAATGTTTTTGTTAGAAACAACTTTTGGAAGAAAACCAGGTTTAGTACGTAAAACCACCTTATCTGCATGGAACACCAGATAAGGAGGAGAACACTGCAGAGCAGATAATTCTGAGACTCTTCTAGCAGAAGAAATCGCAACTAAAAACAAAACTTTCCAAGATAATAACTTAATATCAACGGAATGTAAGGGTTCAAACGGAACCCCCTGAAGAACTGAAAGAACTAAATTGAGACTCCAAGGAGGAGTCAAAGGTTTGTAAACAGGCTTGATTCTAACCAGAGCCTGAACAAAGGCTTGAACATCTGGCACAGCTGCCAGCTTTTTGTGAAGTAATACCGACAAGGCAGAAATCTGTCCCTTCAGGGAACTTGCAGATAATCCTTTTTCCAATCCTTCTTGAAGGAAGGATAGAATCCTAGGAATCTTAACCTTGTCCCAAGGGAATCCTTTAGATTCACACCAACAGATATATTTTTTCCAAATTTTGTGGTAAATCTTTCTAGTTACAGGCTTTCTGGCCTGAACAAGAGTATCGATAACAGAATCTGAGAATCCTCGCTTCGATAAAATCAAGCGTTCAATCTCCAAGCAGTCAGCTGGAGTGAAACCAGATTCGGATGTTCGAACGGACCCTGAACAAGAAGGTCTCGTCTCAAAGGTAGCTTCCAAGGTGGAGCCGATGACATATTCACCAGATCTGCATACCAAGTCCTGCGTGGCCACGCAGGAGCTATCAAGATCACCGACGCCCTCTCCTGATTGATCCTGGCTACCAGCCTGGGGATGAGAGGAAATGGCGGGAACACATAAGCTAGTTTGAAGGTCCAAGGTGCTACTAGTGCATCCACTAGAGCCGCCTTGGGATCCCTGGATCTGGCCCCGTAGCAAGGAACTTTGAAGTTCTGACGAGAGGCCATCAGATCCATGTCTGGAATGCCCCACAGGTGAGTGACTTGGGCAAAGATTTCCGGATGGAGTTCCCACTCCCCCGGATGCAATGTCTGACGACTCAGAAAATCCGCTTCCCAATTTTCCACTCCTGGGATGTGGATAGCAGACAGGTGGCAGGAGTGAGACTCCGCCCATAGAATGATTTTGGTCACTTCTTCCATCGCTAGGGAACTCCTTGTTCCCCCTTGATGGTTGATGTACGCAACAGTTGTCATGTTGTCTGATTGAAACCGTATGAACTTGGTCCTCGCTAGCCGAGGCCAGGCCTTGAGAGCATTGAATATCGCTCTCAGTTCCAGAATATTTATCGGTAGAAGAGATTCTTCCCGAGACCAAAGACCCTGAGCTTTCAGGGATCCCCAGACCGCGCCCCAGCCCATCAGACTGGCGTCGGTCGTGACAATGACCCACTCTGGTCTGCGGAACGTCATCCCTTGAGACAGATTGTCCAGGGACAGCCACCAACGGAGTGAGTCTCTGGTCCTCTGATTTACTTGTATCTTCGGAGACAAGTCTGTATAGTCCCCATTCCACTGACTGAGCATGCACAGTTGTAATGGTCTTAGATGAATGCGCGCAAAAGGAACTATGTCCATCGCCGCTACCATCAACCCGATCACTTCCATGCACTGAGCTATGGAAGGAAGAGGAACGGAATGAAGTATCCGACAAGAGTCTAGAAGTTTTGTTTTTCTGGCCTCTGTTAGAAAGATCCTCATTTATAAGGAGTCTATAATTGTTCCCAAGAAGGGAACCCTTGTTGACGGGGATAGAGAACTCTTTTCCACGTTCACTTTCCAGCCGTGAGATCTGAGAAAGGCCAGGACAATGTCCGTGTGAGCCTTTGCTTGAGGAAGGGACGACGCTTGAATCAGAATGTCGTCCAAGTAAGGTACTACTGCAATGCCCCTTGGTCTTAGCACCGCTAGAAGGGACCCTAGTACCTTTGTGAAAATCCTTGGAGCAGTGGCTAATCCGAAAGGAAGCGCCACGAACTGGTAATGTTTGTCCAGGAATGCAAACCTTAGGAACCGATGATGTTCCTTGTGGATAGGAATATGTAGATACGCATCCTTTAAATCCACCGTGGTCATGAATTGACCCTCCTGGATGGAAGGAAGAATAGTTCGAATGGTTTCCATCTTGAAAGATGGAACCTTGAGAAACTTGTTTAAGATCTTGAGATCTAAGATTGGTCTGAACGTTCCCTCTTTTTTGGGAACTATGAACAGATTGGAGTAGAACCCCATCCCTTGTTCTCTTATTGGAACAGGATGAATCACTCCCATTTTTAACAGGTCTTCTACACAATGTAAGAACGCCTGTCTTTTTATGTGGTCTGAAGACAACTGAGACCTGTGGAACCTCCCCCTTGGGGGAAGTCCCTTGAATTCCAGGAGATAACCCTGGGAGACTATTTCTAGCGCCCAAGGATCCAGAACATCTCTTGCCCAAGCCTGAGCGAAGAGAGAGAGTCTGCCCCCCACCAGATCCGGTCCCGGATCGGGGGCCAATATTTCATGCTGTCTTGGTAGCAGTGGCAGGCTTCTTGGCCTGCTTTCCCTTGTTCCAGCCTTGCATTGGTCTCCAAGCTGGCTTGGCTTGAGAAGTATTACCCTCTTGCTTAGAGGACGTAGCACTTTGGGCTGGTCCGTTTTTACGAAAGGGACGAAAATTAGGTCTATTTTTCGCCTTGAAAGGCCGATCCTGAGGAAGGGCGTGGCCCTTACCCCCAGTGATATCCGAGATAATCTCTTTCAAGTCAGGGCCAAACAGCGTTTTCCCCTTGAAAGGAATGTTTAGTAGCTTGTTCTTGGAAGACGCATCAGCCGACCAAGATTTCAACCAAAGCGCTCTGCGCGCCACAATAGCAAACCCAGAATTCTTAGCCGCTAACCTAGCCAATTGCAAAGTGGCGTCTAGGGTGAAAGAATTAGCCAATTTGAGAGCATTGATTCTGTCCATAATCTCCTCATAAGGAGGAGAATCACTATCGAGCGCCTTTATCAGCTCATCAAACCAGAAACATGCGGCTGTAGTGACAGGGACAATGCATGAGATTGGTTGTAGAAGGTAACCCTGCTGAACAAACATCTTTTTAAGCAAACCTTCTAATTTTTTATCCATAGGATCTTTGAAAGCACAACTATCCTCTATGGGTATAGTGGTGCGTTTGTTTAAAGTAGAAACCGCTCCCTCGACCTTGGGGACTGTCTGCCATAAGTCCTTTCTGGGGTCGACCATAGGAAACAATTTTTTAAATATGGGGGGAGGGACGAAAGGAATACCGGGCCTTTCCCATTCTTTATTAACAATGTCCGCCACCCGCTTGGGTATAGGAAAAGCTTCTGGGAGCTCCGGCACCTCTAGGAACTTGTCCATTTTACATAGTTTCTCTGGGATGACCAACTTTTCACAATCATCCAGAGTGGATAATACCTCCTTAAGCAGAATGCGGAGATGTTCCAACTTAAATTTAAATGCAATTACATCAGGTTCAGCCTGTTGAGAAATGTTCCCTGAATCAGTAATTTCTCCCTCAGACAAAACCTCCCTGGCCCCCTCAGATTGTGTTAGGGGCCCTTCAGAGATATTAATATCAGCGTCGTCATGCTCTTCAGTAACTAAAACAGAGCAGCCACGCTTACGCTGACAAGGGTTCATTTTGGCTAAAATGTTTTTGACAGAATTATCCATTACAGCCGTTAATTGTTGCATAGTAAGGAGTATTGGCGCGCTAGATGTACTAGGGGCCTCCTGAGTGGGCAAGACTCGTGTAGACGAAGGAGGGAATGATGCAGTACCATGCTTACTCCCCTCACTTGAGGAATCATCTTGGGCATCATTGTCATTATCACATAAATCACATTTATTTAAATGAACAGGAATTCTGGCTTCCCCACATTCAGAACACAGTCTATCTGGTAGTTCAGACATGTTAAACAGGCATAAACTTGATAATAAAGTACAAAAAACGTTTTAAAATAAAACCGTTACTGTCACTTTAAATTTTAAACTGAACACACTTTATTACTGCAATTGCGAAAAAACATGAAGGAATTGTACAAAATTCACCAAATTTTCACCACAGTGTCTTAAAGCCTTAAAAGTATTGCACACCAAATTTGGAAGCTTTAACCCTTAAAATAACGGAACCGGAGCCGTTTTAACACTTTAACCCCTTTACAGTCCCTGGTATCTGCTTTGCTGAGACCCAACCAAACCCAAAGGGGAATACGATACCAAATGACGCCTTCAGAAAGCCTTTTCTAAGTATCAGAGCTCCTCTCACATGCGACTGCATGCCATGCCTCTCAAAAACAAGTGCGCCACACCGGCGCGAAAATGAGGCTCTGCTTATGCTTTGGGAAAGCCCCAGAGAAATAAGGTGTCTAATACAGTGCCTGCCGATATTATAATATCAATATACCCAGATAAAATGATTCCTCAAGGCTAAATATGTTTTTTAAAAATGAATCGATTTAGCCCAGAAAAGTCTACAATCTAAATAAGCCCTTATGAAGCCCTTATTTACCATCGTAATAAACATGGCTTACCGGATCCCATAGGGAAAAATGACAGCTTCCAGCATTACATCGTCTTGTTAGAATGTGTCATACCTCAAGCAGCAAGAGACTGCACACTGTTCCCCCAACTGAAGTTAATTGCTCTCAACAGTCCTGTGTGGAACAGCCATGGATTTTAGTTACGGTGCTAAAATCATTTTCCTCATACAAACAGAAATCTTCATCTCTTTTCTGTTTCTGAGTAAATAGTACATACCAGCACTATTTTAAAATAACAAACTCTTGATTGAATAATAAAAACTACAGTTAAACACTAAAAAACTCTAAGCCATCTCCGTGGAGATGTTGCCTGTACAACGGCAAAGAGAATGACTGGGGTAGGCGGAGCCTAGGAGGGATCATGTGACCAGCTTTGCTGGGCTCTTTGCCATTTCCTGTTGGGGAAGAGAATATCCCACAAGTAAGGATGACGCCGTGGACCGGACACACCTATGTTGGAGAAATAGCCCCATCAACTTTGGGGATCTTTTCACAAAACTCTATAGAAATTTCTGGTAAAGGATACAATTTTTTAAACCTTGAAGAAGGAATAAAAGGAGTACCTGGCTGATTCCATTCCTTAGAAATCATATCAGGAATAGCATCAGGAATAGGAAAAACCTCTGGAGTAACCACAGGAGGTTTAAAAACACCATTTAAACATTTACTAGTCTCAACGTCAAGAGGACTGGCTTCCTCAATATCCAAAGTAATTAACACTTCTTTTAACAAAGAACGAATATACTCTATTTTAAATAAATAAGTAAATTTGTCAGTGTCAATATCTGAGGAAGGATCTTCTGAATCAGATAGATCCTCATCAGAGGAGGATAAATCATTATGTTGTCAGTCATTTGAAATTCATCAACTTTATGAGAAGTTTTAAAAGACCTTTTACGTTTATTAGAAGGCGGAAATGCAGACAAAGCCTTCTGAATAGAATCAGTAAATTCATAGGTATATCATGTACATTAGAAGGTGAAGGAACTGCAACTGGCAATGTAGTTTAACTGATGGATACATTCTCTGCATGTAAAAGTTTATCATGACAACTATTACAAATGACATTCGGAGATATAATTTCCACAATCTTACAACAAATGCACTTAGCTTTGGTAGAACCGATGTCAGGCGGAAACGTTCCAACAGATACTTCTGAGACAGGATCAGATTGAGACATCTTGCAAAATGTAAAAGAAAAAACAACATATAAAGCAAAATTATCAATTTCCTTATATGACAGTTTCAGGAATGGGGAAAAAAATGCAAATAGCATAGCCCTCTGACATAGAAAAAAGGCAAGAGGCAAATAGCAATGGGGTAATAAATTAATGAATAATTTGGCGCCAAGTATGACGCACAACGTAACTGAAAAATTTTTGGCGCCAACAACATCCGGAAATGACACACGCGCGTCACTAATGACGCAACCCTGTGTAAGGACTCGGCGTCAACGGACGTACTTTCACACCAAAAAAATCTAGTGACAAGAATGACGCAATAAAGTCTAGCATTTGGCGCACCCGCGGGCCTAGTACTGCCCGCAATTTGCAAGAAATGTAGTCAATCTGAAAAAAAGACTAAACCCCAGGTAAGAAAAAATATTTCTTAATTTGTTTATTTTCCCTAAATATGAAACTGACAGTCTGCACAAGGAAATACATGAACCGGACTCATGGCAAATATAAGTACAATATATATATTTAGAACTTTATATAAATGCATAAAGTACCAAACCATAGCTGGGGTGTCTTAAGTAATAAAAAACATACTTACCGAAAGACACCCATCCACATATAGCAGGTAGCCAAACCAGTACTGAAACAGTTATCAGTAGAGGTAATGGTATATGAGAGTATATCGTCGATCTGAAAAGGGAGGTAGGAGATGAATCTCTACGACCGATAACAGAGAACCTATGAAATAGATCTCCCGTGAGGAAAACCATTGCATTCAATAGGTGATACTCCCTTCACATCCCTCTGACATTCACTGTACTCTGAGAGGAATCGGGATTTAAAATGCTGAGAAGCGCATGTCAACGTAGAAATCTTAGCACAAACTTACTTCACCACCTCCATAGAAGGCAAAGTTTGTAAAACTGAATTGTGGGTGTGGTGAGGGGTGTATTTATAGGCATTTTGAGGTTTGGGAAACTTTGCCCCTCCTGGTAGGATTGTATATCCCATACGTCACTAGCTCATGGACTCTTGAAAGAAACTGAGCCACTGAGAGAGAGAGCGCATAAGCACAGAAACTTCCACTAGAAGTTCAGTTAACGAGTGCCCACAATGTTGTATCCCCTCATTGCCCACCCCCACTGGAGGCTATCCAGCAATAAAATAAGAAAAGTCCCATACCCTAAGACATGCCACGTTTAGACAACAAGCCATGGGGACAAGGGACTCACGGTTAGAAGTCAACATGCTTGTAGTCTTCTCACCAGTGCCAGGTCTAGCAGTAGTGAATCCTCATCCTAACAGGGACCTGTAACACAAGAAAGACAGTGTAAACCTAACACTGGATTCCTGAAGGGGTGTTAGCACCTAAGTACTGGAGGAGGACAGAGAATGTTCCCTACGACCTCCAGTAGCCAACTTTCACCACAACTCTCACTGAGAGGATTACATGGCTACTCAATTAACCCCAGTCCTGTCTTGAAGGGAAAATACCCATTAAAGGATTATCTCTATCTATTTTCTTCTTAGCACCTTCTCTGCCATCCTCCTATAGAAACGAAAGGCAAAGAATGACTGGGGATATGGGGGAAGTGGGAGAGATATTTATAGCCTTTGGCTGGGGTGTCTTTGCCTCCTCCTGGTGGCCAGGTGCTGATATTCCCAACAGTAATGAATTAAGTCGTGGACTCTCCCTGCCTTTGGAAAGAAAACATACCCGGAGTGCTTAGGTACCGTAGTTAGCAGGTTAAAGGGCCATGTGCCATAATATATATGGGACCTCTATGAACCCTAACACAAATATTATTTGTGTTCGGGTTCACAGAAGTCCCATATATATTATGGTACATGGCCCACTAGTCTAAGTCAGCTATTCTGAAGGTGATCTCATGGCAGTTTGTGCGCAGCTGACAGTTTGTGCACAGTGTGCAGAAACAAGGGCTATCCTTTTTTCCTTGTATTGGAAATTCATGGGATATATTTAGATATATATCCCATGAATTTCCAATACAAGGAAAAAAGGATAGCCCCCGTTTCTGCACACTGTGGACAAACTGTCATGAGATCACCTTCAGAATAGCTGACTTAGACTAGTATTTACGAAGTACCTCTGTCAGTCCATAAACTGGGTGTACTTACCGGATTTCCTCTGTACATGTAAGACAGAGATCCGATAGATCGTTGCTGGAAAGTCCTTTCCTGAAACTGACAGTGTAGAACTTACAAGGAGTAGTACATATATCTGGTCAAACCAGGGGGAGGCAACAGAACATCCTAGTGACACCCTAGAGCTGCTTATGGGCAAGACTTCATAAAGTGTGAAGCCCCCGCCTTACTCTCCTAACCATCTCGTTAAGGAACTATTTATTGAGGAAAAACAAATAAACTGTTTAAAATGAAGAGCACCACTATCCTTGCCCTTTCCAAGAGGGAAGGGGAAGTAGGAGGGATACTTAAAGGACCACTCAATGCAGTAGAATTGCATAATTAAGAAGTGCATAGTAAAAAGACTATGCAATCACAACTACTCTGAATTTCAAATAAGCAGTAGATTTTCTGACAAATTTATTTTTTCTCCCATTTTCTGGACCCCTGTATCATGTGACAGCCATCAGCCAATCACAGACTAGTATACATATACCCTGTGAGCTTGTGCGCATGCTCAGTAGGATCTTGTTCCCCAGAAAGTGGTAATATAAAAAAATTGATAATGGAAATAAATCGGAAAGTGTCTTAAAAAGGAAATTTATGCTTACCTGATAAATTGATTTCTTCTACGATACGACGAGTCCACGGATTTCATCCTTACTTGTGGGATATTATCCTCCTGCTAAAAGGAAGTGGCAAAGAGCACCACAGCAGAGCTGTATATATAGCTCCTCCCTTCCCTCCACCCCCAGTCATTTAACCAAAGGTTTAGGAAGAGAAAGGAAAAGCTAAAAGGTGCAGAGGTGACTGAAGTTGTAAAAATAAAATATAATCTGTCTTAAAATGACAGGGAGGGCAGTGGACTCGTCGTATCGTAGAAGAAATCAATTTATCAGGTAAGCATAAATTTCCTTTTCTTCTACAAGATACGACGAGTCCACGGATTTCATCCTTACTTGTGGGATACAATACCAAAGCTACAGGACACGGATGAAAGGGAGGGACAAGACAGAGACCTAAACGGAAGGCACCACTGCTTGAATAACTTTTCTCCCAAAAACAGCCTCAGAAGAAGCAAAAGTATCAAATTTGGAAAATTTGGAAAACGTATGAAGGGACGACCAAGTCGCAGCCTTACAAATCTGTTCAACAGAAGCATCGTTTTTAAATGCCCATGTGGAAGCCACAGCCCTAGTAGAATGAGCCGTAATTCTTTCAGGAGGCTGCTGTCCAGCAGTCTCATATGCCAGACGGATGATACTCCTCAGCCAAAAAGAAAGAGAGGTAGCCGTAGCTTTTTGACCGCTACGCTTTCCAGAATAAACAATGAATAATGAAGAGGATTGACGGAAATCGTTAGTCGCCTGTAAGTAAAACTTCAAGGCACGGACCACGTCCAGGTTATGTAACAGACGCTCCTTCTTAGAAGGATTAAGACACAAAGAAGGAACAACAATTTCCTGATTAATATTCTTATTTGACACAACCTTAGGAAGAAATCCAGGTTTGGTACGTAAAACCACCTTATCAGAATGAAATATAAGATAAGGCAAGTCACATTGTAATGCTGAAAGCTCAGAAACTTTTTGAGCAGAAGAAATAGCAACTAAAAACAGAACTTTCCAAGATAATTTAATATCTATGGAATGCATGGGTTCAAACGGAAATCCTTGAAGAACTCGAAGAACTAAATTCAAACTCCAGGGAGGAGTAATTGGTCTTAATACAGGCTTAATTCTAGATAGAGCCTGACAAAAAGACTGAACATCTGCCAAACGTTTGTGAAGCAAAATTGACTAAACAGAAATTTGTCCCTTTAAAGAACTTGCTGATAACCCTTTCTCCAAACCTTCTTGGAGAAAGGACAGAATCCTGGGAATCCTAACTTTACTCCATGAGTAACCCTTGGATTCACACCAATAAAGATATTTACGCCATATCTTATGATAGATTTTTCTAGTGACAGGCTTTCGAGACTGTATCAAAGTATCGATGACCGAATCAGAGAATCCTCGCTTAGATAAAATCAAGCGTTCAATCTCCAAGCAGTCAGCTGCAGAGAAATTAGATTTGGAAGTTGGAAAGGACCTTGAATGAGAAGGTCCTGTCTCAAAGGAAGTTTCCACGGTGGCAGAGAGGACATGTCCACTAAATCCGCATACCAAGTCCTGCGTGGCCACGCAGGCGCTATCAGGATTACTGAAGCTCTCTCCTGTTTGATTCGAGCAATCACGCGTGGAAGGAGAGGAAATGGTGGAAACACATAAGCTAGGCTGAACGACCAAGGCATCTATCAGTTCGGCCTGGGGATCCCTCAACCTGGAGCCGTAACGTGGAAGCTTGGCATTCTGACGAGATGCCATCAGATCCAGTTCCGGTCTGCCCCATTGGCGAATCAATGAAGCAAACACCTCCGGATGGAGTTCCCACTCCCCCGGATAAAAAGTCTGACGACTTAGAAAATCCGCTTCCCAGTTTACTACTCCTGGGATGTAGATTGCCGACAGATAACAAGAGTGGGCCTCCGCCCATCGGATTATCTTGGATACTTCTATCATCGCCAAGGAACTCCTTGTTCCCCCCTGATGATTGATATATGCCACAGTTGTGATGTTGTCTGACTGGAATCTGATGAATTTGGCTGAAGCCAACTGAGGCCATGCCTGAAGAGCATTGAATATTGCTCTCAGTTCCAGAATATTGATTGGAAGTAGAGACTCCACCTGAGTCCAAACACCCTGAGCCTTCAGGGAATTCCAGACTGCACCCCAGCCCAGAAGACTGGCGTCCGTTGTCACTCTCACCCACGAGGGTCTGCGGAAACATGTCCCCTGGGACAGATGATCCGACAACAACCACCAAAGAAGAGAGTCTCTGGTCTCTTGATCCAGATTTATCTGAGGAGATAAATTTGCATAGTTCCCATTCCACTGTCCGAGCATGAACAGCTGCAGTGGCCTGAGATGAAAGCGGGCAAACGGAATGATGTCCATTGCCGCTACCATTAAAGAGATACTAAACCCAATTTTTTTATTTCATGATTCAGATAGAGCATGAGATTTTAAGCACCTTTCTAATTTACTCCTATTATCAATTTTTCTTTGTTCTCATGCTATGTTAATTTGAAAAAGCAGTACTGTAAGCTTTAGAGCCAGACCATTTTTTGTTCATTACATGGGTAGCACTTGCTGATATGTGGCTAAATGTAGCAAACTAATCAGCAGCTCTACCAAGGTGCTGAACTAAAAAATGGGTCGGCTCCTAACCTTTTATTACTGCTTTTTCAAATCAAGATAACATGAGAACAAAGAAAAATTTATAATAGGAGTAAATTAGAAAGTTGCTTAAAATTGCATGCTCTATCTGAATCATGAAAGAAAAAATGAGGGGTTAGTATCCCTTTAATCCAATGACCTCCATACAATGAGCCACTGATGGCCGACGAATGGACTGAAGTGCTCGGCAAGTATTTAGAATCTTTGATCTTCTGACCTCCGTCAGAAATATTTTCATGTCTACCGAGTCCCCAAGAAGGGAATCCTTGTCCGTGGAACTAGCAAACTCTTTTCTATGTTCACCTTCCAACCGTGAGTTCTCAGGAAAGACAATACTATGTCCGTGTGAGATTTTGTCAAATGATAAGTTGACACCTGAATCAGAATATCGTCCAGATAAGGCGCCACTGCTATGCCCCCCGGATGAGAGTACCGCTAGAAGAGAACCTAGAACCTTTGTGAAGATTCTGGGTGCTGTGGCCAACCCAAAGGGAAGAGCCACGAACTGATAATGTTTGTCCAGGAAGGCAAACCTTTGGAACTGATGATGATCCTTGTGAATAGGGATATTATTATCAGGTATTTGTAGAGCACCAACAGATTCTGCAGCGCTGTAA
Source organism: Bombina bombina (assembly GCF_027579735.1). Lineage (NCBI taxonomy): Eukaryota > Metazoa > Chordata > Amphibia > Anura > Bombinatoridae > Bombina > Bombina bombina. The sequence goes on from NC_069510.1 coordinate 56,231,424, forward strand.
ACATAGTCGGTGTACAGGATAGCTTTTGTAGGGGTCAAGTGGGTAGAGGGCCCTGCCGAGAGTTTCACTGTTGTAGTCGTATCTTATGAAGTGATCTGTAAACAGCTGGGCCCATAGGCTTACAATCTAAGGGGTTCAAGGGGAAAGCAATGGCGTTAGGAAAGGTGTTGGTTGTATGCATCCCTGAATAGTAGAGTTTTTAGGGAGTGCTTGAAGCTGTTAAAACTAGGGGAGAGTCTTAAGGAGCAAGGCAGGGAATTCCACAAGATGGGGGCCAGTCTGGAGAAGTCCTGTAAACATGAATGTGAGGAAGTAACAAGAGAGGAGGAGAGGAGGAGATCCTGAGCTGATTGAAGGGGACGGGAGGGATAGTATCTAGAGACAAGTTCTGAGATGTAGGGGGGAGCAGTGCAGTTGAGAGCTTTATATGTCAGGGTGAGGATTTTGTGTTTAATCCTAGAGGCAAGAGGAAGCCAGTGAAGGGATTGGCAGAGAGGTGCAACAGATGAAGGACGAGTAAGGAAGATGAGCCTGGCAGAGGCATTCATAATGGATTGTAAAGGAGCTATGCGGCAGCTAGGTAGACCAGAGAGGACGGAATTGCAGTAGTCGAGGCGGGAAAGGATGAGAGAGTGGATTAAAATCTTGGTTGTTTCTTGTGTAAGGAAATGTCTAATTTTAGCAATGTTTTTAAGGTGGAAGTGGCAGGCTTTAGCCAAGGACTGAATGTGAGGAGTGAAGGAAAGATCTGAGTCAAGATCAAGTGTGACCCCAAGACATCGGGCGTGCGGGGTAGGGGTAATGATGGAATTATCAACAGTTATAGAAATTTTGGGGGTGGAGACATTGGAAGAAGGGGGAAAAATAAGGAGTTCAGTTTTGGAGAGATTTTGTTTAAGGTAGTGAGAGGACATCCAAGATGAGATGTGAGAAAGACAGTTAGTGACACGGGTTAGTAAGGAAGGAGGTAGGTCTGGTGCAGAGAGGTAGATTTGGGTGTCATCGGCATACAAATGGTATTGAAACCCATGGGACTTTATTAAGGAACCTAGTGACGACGTGTAGATTGAAAAGAGAAGGGGACCAAGGACAGAGCCTTGAGGTACCCCAACAGAAAGTGGTAACGGGGCAGAGGATGCTCCGGAGAAGGATACACTAAATGTACGGTTAGTCAGATAGGAAGAGAACCACGAGAGAGCTGTGTCACAGATGCCGAAGGATTGGAGGGTTTGGAGCAGAAGAGGGTGGTCAACAGTGTCAAAGGCTGCAGACAGGTCAAGGAGGATAAGCAGAGAGAAGTGGCCTTTGGATTTTGCTGTAAGTAGGTCATTGGTAACCTTGAAAATTGCTGTCTCTGTAGAGTGATGGGAACGAAATCCAGATTGCAGTGGGTCAAGAAGAGAGTTTAGTGTAAGGAAATAGGATAGACGTGCATAAACTAGCTTTTCGAGGAGCTTTGAGGCAAGAGGGAGTAGGGAAATAAGGCGGTAATTGGAAGGGGAGGTTGGATCAAGGGAAGATTTTTTGAGGATAGGTGTGACCAGTGCATGTTTTAGAGATGAGGGAAATATACCAGTGCTGAGGGAGAGGTTGAAAACGTGTGTGAGTATGGGGGTGAGGGTAGAAGAGAGGGAAGGGAGTAGCTATGAGGGGATGGGGTCGAGGGGACAGGTAGTGAGGTGGGAGGACAGTATAAGGGCAGAAACTTCATCCTCATTAACAGGGGCAAAAGAGCTGCATTTTTGGATATTTGGGTTTTGGGTGGGTGGGAGATTGGAAGTATGTTGAGAGCTGATTTCACTTCTGATGGAGTCAATTTTGTTGTTGAAGTGGCTTGCAAAATCTTGAGCTGAGAGAGAGGTTGTGTTAGGAGGTGGGGGTGGGCGGAGAAGAGTGTTGAACGTGGAGAACAGACGTTTAGGGTTAGAGGAAAGAGTAGAGATGAGATTAGAAAAATATTATTGCTTATAAAGATTAAGGGCAGAATAGTAGGAGTTCAGGATGAACTTGTAGTGAAGAAAGTCAGCTGAACTCCGAGATTTCCTCCAATGTCGCTCAGCAGTACGGGAGCATCTGCGTAGGTATCGTGTCAGAGGAGTATGCCAGGGCTGAGGATGAGAGTGTGGTTTCTGAGCTAAGGTTGGAGGGGCCAGAGTGTCAATGACCGATGTAAGGGTGGAATTATACTGGCAGATAGATTGGTCAGGGCAGGAAAAGGAGGTGATGGATGAGAGGAGAGGTTTGAGAGAGCTAGCGAGCTGATGCAGATCTAGTGACTTAGTGCTTCTGTGAAGTTTGGTGTGAGGGGTAGAGGGAGGGGGAGTTGTAGGTAGGGAAGTGATGTTGCAAGTTAGGAGATGATGGTCAGAGAGAGGAAAAGGGGAGTTTGTTAAATTTGAAAGAGTGCATCGATTTGTGAAAATCAGATCAAGGGAATGACCATCTTTGTGAGTGGGAGGGTCAGCCAATTGTGACAGGCCGAAAGAGGAAGTCAGTTGAAGAAGTTGTATTGCAGAGGAGACATTGGGATTGTCAAGAGGGATGTTAAAGTCGCCAAGAATGAGGGCAGGGGTGTCTGAGGAAAGGAAATAAGGAAGCCAGGCAGCAAAGTGATCTAAAAATTGAGTTGGGGAGCCAGGGGGGCGGTATATGACTGCAACACGTATAGAGAGGGGAGAGAATAACCGAATCATGTGTGCTTCAAATGAAGAAAATGTGAGTGAAGAGAAGGGCTGTATTTGTTGGAAGGTGCAACGAGAGGAAAGTAAAATACCGACACCACCTCCTTGTCTATTTCCAGACCTAGGAGTGTGGCTGAAATGGAGACCCCCATGTGACAGTGCAGCAGTGGATGCTGTGTCTGAAGCAGAGAGCCAGGTTTCTGTAAGAGCCAGAAGGTTAAGAGAGTGGGAGATAAAGAGATCATGGATAGAAGTGAGCTTGTTGCAAACAGAGCGAGAGTTCCAAAGTGCACAAAAGAAGGGGGAGGGGTTTTTAGATGTAAGAGGAATGCGATTAAGGTTACCAGAGTTTAGTTTATGAAGTCTATTGAAAGGCACACAAGGTTGTGAAAGGCTAGGAGGTTGTGAGTGACCAGGATTAGGGGAGATGTCGCCAGTAGCTAGTATGAGCAAGAGGGAGAGTTACATGAGATGAGAAGCAGATTTGCAGTAATGAGACTGTTGTTTGGCTGAAGTGCAGGGGGGAGAGAGAGTGTTTAGGAATAGGTAAAGTTCATGAGTACAAAAGTAAGGCGAGTATAAGAGAGATGGGCTAATGAACAGTGCAGGTGGAGAGGGAGAAGAAGTAAGTGAGTAATGTAGTTTGTTATAGAGACAAGAGTTGGCAAAAAGGAATATGAAGATATTGAGCATTATTATGAAAGTGGGAACCAAGTAAACACATAGTATTACAAGAGTACTTGCCTTGTGTCTTGCCCTTTGCCCAATCCTTGTTCAATTCCTGTATAATTCTTAAAAATTAGTGCCTCACTTAAAAAATGTTCACTTTGAAAATGTGAACATATGCTATTGTTAAAAAGTACACTGTCGGAAATATATACAGGTAGGGCAGTCAGCTGAGTCCACTAAATTTAGTTAATTGCTAATCAAAGACAGTTGGTAAGGCCAATTGGAATGTTAGAATCTGGTCAGGGTGAGATGAGTTAAGTAAACAGACAATAAAATTTGGAGGGGGTTAAAACTGTGACATAAGAAAACTATAAATTTTAGAGTTATAGCAAGTATTGATAAGGATTGTGCATTGCATGGCAAATAACTAGACATTAGAATTGAGACATCAGGAAAAATCATTACAAAAAATGCAGGACTTAATTTTAACAGCCTAAATTCATGTGCTCAATATATATATACACAGAGAGACTTGGTATAAAATGACAGAAAAGCAGGGAATAGCAGGATTTCAATGCAGGGCCTTAATTCACGTACCAAAAAGAGAGAATTGGTGTAAAATGACAGAAAAGCAGGGAATAGCAGGATTTCAATGCAGGGCCTTAATTCACGTACCAAAAAGAGAGACTTGGTGTAAAATGACAGAAAAGCAGGGAATATCAGGATTTCAATGCAGGGCCTTAATTCACGTACCTGAAAGCAGAAGAGACAGTAGGTTAACTCAGTAGGGATATGAAGGTATGCATCCTTCAAGTCCACGGTAGTCATATATTGACCCTCCTGGATCATTGGTAAGATTGTTCGTATAGTCTCCATCTTGAATGATGGAACTCTGAGAAACTTGTTTAGACACTTGAGATCTAAAATGGGACTGAAAGTTCCCTCTTTATTGGGAACCACGAAAAGATTTGAGTAAAACCCCTGCCCCTGTTACAGTTTTGGAATGGGACAAATTACTCCCATGGTAGAGAGGCCTCTCTTTTTATCTGGTCTACAGATAATCGTGAAAGATGAAATCTCCCTCTTGGGAGAAAATCCTTTAATTCCAGTTGATACCCGTGTGTCACGATTTCCAGTGCCCAAGGGTCCTGAACATCTCTTGCCCAAGCCTGAGCAAAGAAAGAAAGTCTGCCCCCTACTAGATCCGGTCCCGGATCGGGGGCTGCCCCTTCATGCTGTCTTTGTAGCAGCAGCGGGCTTCTTGGATTGTTTACCTTTATTCCAAGCTTAGTTGGGTCTCCAGACTGACTTGGATTGAGCAAAATTCCCTTCCTGCTTTGTGGAGGAAGAGGAAGCAGAGGGTCCTCCTTTAAAGTTTAGAAAAGAACGAAAATTATTTTGTTTACCCCTCATCTTAACAGACTTATCCTGAGGTAGGGCATGGCCTTTACCTCCAGTAATGTCAGAAATGATTTCCTAAAATTGAGGCCCGAATAGGGTCTTACCTTTAAAAGGAATAGCTAAAAGCTTCGATTTTGATGACACATCAGCAGACCAAGATTTGAGCCATAATGCTCTACGCGCTAAAATGGCAAATCCTGCATTTTTCGCCGCTAGTTTAGCAATTTGAAAAGCGGCATCAGAATAAAAGAATTAGCTAGCTTGAGAGCCTTAATTCTATCCAAAATGTCATCTAATGGAGTCTCAACCTTCAGAGACTCTTCTAGAGCATCAAACCAAAAAGCTGCTGCAGTAGTAACTGGAACAATGCAAGCCGTAGGTTGTAAAAGGAAACCCTGATGAATAAATTTCTTTAGAAGACCCTCCAACTTCTTATCCATAGGGTCTTTGAAAGCGTAACTGTCCTCAATGGGTAGAGTTGTACGCTTAGCCAGGGTAGAAATAGCTCCCTCCACCTTAGGGACCGTTTGCCAAGAATCCTGAATGGTGTCTGATATGGGAAACATTTTCTTAAAATTAGGAGGGGGAGAGAACGATATACCTGGTCTATCCCATTCCTTTTTTACAATTTCCAAAATTCTTTTAGGAACTGGAAAAACATCAGTGTAAGTAGGCACCTCTAGATATTTGTGCATCTTACACAATTTCTCTGGTGGTATCACAATAGTATCACAATCACCCAGAGTCACTAAAACCTCCCGAAGTAACAGGTGGAGGTGTTCAAGCTTAAATTTAATCAAATTTAAATAAATCACGTCCGAATCTGTCTGAGGTAACACATTTCCTGAGTCTGAAAGTTCTCCCTCAGACAGCAATTCCTTACCCCCAACTCAGAGCACTGTGAGGGTACATCGGAAATAGCCAATAAAGCATCAGAGGATTCAGTATTCACATTAATACCTGACCTCCTGCAACACTGGTAATTTAGATAATACCTCTGTAAGGGTAGTTGACATAACTGCAGCCATCTCCTGCAGAGTAAAAGAATTAGACGCACTAGAGGTACTTGGCGTCGCTTGTGTGGGTGTTAAAGGTTGTGACACTTGGGGAGAATTGGATGGCATATCCTGATTCTCTTCAGACTGAGAATCATCCTTAGGCACACTTTCTTGACCTAAAATATGCTTTTTACAATGTAAGGCCCTTTCAGTACAAGAGGTACACAACGTAAGAGGGGGTTCCACAATGGCTTCCAAACACATAGAGCAATGAGTTTCCTCAATGTCAGAGATGTTGAACAGACTAGTAATAACCACAATAGTCGTTAAACACTTTATTTATTGAATTAAACAATTTTTTGAAAAACGTGTACTGCGCCTTTAAGAGTTAAAAAAGCACACAATTTTTTCCAAACTGCCTAAAAACGTTAAATAACGCTATCTAAATTAGCTACACATATACAATAGTGCCAAAAATTATTGCACCCTAAGAGCAAGGGGTAAAATTAACCTCTAAAAGATTTTTATAGCAAAAAATGTATTTGATTTCAAAAAAACGATCCCTGCACCTCGCCACAGCTCTGCTGAGGTGCCTACCTGCCCCCAGGGTACTGCAAAAAGACTCGACAACGATCCGGTTAACAGGACATCAGTTTAGGCCCATCCGGAGCTAATGCCTGCTGCCTTCTCAGCCAGAGTAACTGCGCGTATGAGCGCACAAAAATAGGCCCCGCCCATCATGGACGACGTTCACCTCAGCCTGTACAACCGCATGGGAAGCGGTTTAGCCATAAGCCATGTGGTCCCCAAAACACAACCTCATAAAACAGCCATATAATTGTTTGTTATCTACAAATAAAAACAAAACCGTTAAGCTGCCTCTCCCAGTGTCTCTGATATATGCTGCAATAAGCCCTTTGCTGCATTAAAGCCCAGTACTATGTTAATAAATAATACACACAGGTTTTTCAGTAATACCCTCTGTTTCAACAGGTCTACTGCTTACCCCTTCCCTTGCAGGGAAAAAATGTCAGCCAGTTCTGATACACTAAGTCTCCTCAGAAATAAAGGACTGAACATACCTCAATGCTGCTTGTATCATGAAACCGTTCTCCACACTGAAGATTTCTCTTGTACTACCTTCAGAAGATCTGTGGGAACCAATATGGATCTTAGTTACATCCGCTAAGATCATCAACCTCAGGGCAGAATTCTTCTTCCATATCCTCCCTGAGGAAAATAGTACTCACCGGTACCATTTAAAATAAAAAAACTTCTTGATTGAAGAAACTAAAACACCTCACTTTACCTCTTCCTAGTACTAAACACAGGCAAAGAGAATGACTGGGGGTGGAGGGAAGGGAGGAGCTATATATACAGCTCTGCTGTGGTGCTCTTTGCCACTTCCTGTTAGCAGGAGGATAATATCCCACAAGTAAGAATGAAATCTGTGGACTCATCGTATCTTGTAGAAGAAACTGCATGCTTTATCTGAATCATAAAAGTTTAATTTTGACTTGAGTGTCCCTTTAAGCTCTGGTGTAGGGTGTCTTTGCCTCCTCCTGGTGGCCATGTGATTTAATTCCCAAGAGTAAGGTCTCGTGGACTCTTACTACCTTTAGAAAGAAATGAATACTGTATTTCCAGTACTGCCCCCCCCCCAAAAAAAAAAAAAAAATAGATGATGTTCAAACTGTACAAAAAAAAGTTAAATAAAAGTAAAATATAAACTTCCTAATCCAAGCAACACAGCTCTCATTATGATTTATGTATTCTTACCCCTTCCAGACCTTCTAAACTGAAGCTGGGACAGAAAAGATAGATGCCGAGAAAAGCCAGGGAAGAAGGAGAAGAGGGGCGGGCTCAGTACCAAAAACAAACACCTTCACTCCCTGAGGCATGCCAACACATAAGAATAAAATTGTATCCACACATTTATTTTAAAAAAGTGGCCACGCAAGAGTGCTGTCAAATACATTTACAAATTTAAATAGACAGTACCCCAAAGTTATTTTGCAATAAAATGTGCCCCCTAATTCCTTATTGTAATAGGCAATGCTGCAAAACATACAATTGTCAAAAACTGGAAATCAACTGGAATTCCTACAGTACCTAATTGGATAGACACTTGCAACACAATGTTAAGTTTAGAAGAATACCACTATGTAAAAACCAAACATATCACTGTATATCAGAATATTATGTTTTATTGGAAATCATATATAGCATCAAAATTTCCAAAACATTAAAATATACAATGGTGCAATACACTTATATAACGGATAAACCCTGAAAAATGTTACACCATGTATAAATCTAATAAATTTACTCCTGACTCATCTTACACCTAAATGGAGAAATACTCAGTCCAAACTACTGGTACTTGCACAAATGTTGTTGTTTCCAAACTTTAGATTTTTCTGTTTTTCTATGTATACTATTCTAAACTGTATTACTTAAAATGTTGGACCAAAAAATAAAACTTGTACATCATATTATATTCTGATTCTCTTTCCACTGGTTGTACAAAAATATCAAACGTAATATTTATACTTTACTAGGTCAATAAAAAAAAGTGCCCCCAAAATTGTCCAGGTGTGTTAAATATTGTGTAATGAGATATGTCCCTAGACTATGTGATACTTTACCAATGTACAGTTGGGCTATGTCTATTATTACATGTGCTTAATTTTCTTGGTAATTTTTTTAAAGAAGCAGCACTATAGGGAGCTAGCGAAACATTTTAAGTCAATCAATGAGAGGAAGCAAGATATTAGTTTTAGTGAAGTAGTCCTCAGACTTACCCTTGCTCTCACTTGACACTGTCGGAGCCGGCACTTCTGTCGTATTTTGTTGGGACCCCCAAACTTTTTCATGTCTCTGCAAAAGTCACACTGGCCACAGTCCTCAGTTCTGCTACAGGATTCACACTCCCCACACATTCGGGCTGAGCGTTTAATCTGTTGCTGCATTGGAAAATATGTTAGCACATTAAAAAAAATAAAAAAAAATTACTCTTAAAACACGTTACAGCAGCCAGTATACACTATCACAGTGCACAACTGGCTCCTAATTCTGTAAAACAACAGAACAAAACCTCCCAAATAGGTCAACATTCTATACTAATAGTTCTGAATGCTACATCATGTTCTATTACCCAACTTCTCATATCTCTGCATCTTAAATCAAAATGTTCGGCATCTGGAAAACACAAGCACACAACTCCCTAATACACATGAAGTTGACGTAAGAATAACCAACGTATAAAATACAGGAATCTTACATTCAAGCTGCTCATTGCATAAGTCAAAGCAAATGTGGAAATTATCTCTACAAGGCACGGACTTTAGGATTGTATATAGTGTGTCTTAATAAGCTACCCAAGCTCATTTAATTGATCTTACAAACAGAGCAAGCATTAGTAGTCTGAGAGTGTGATATCACTACAAGGACCTATGCACAATGCCCAAAAACAATATACAAGATATACACAATGGCTTCCATTACATTCACCACACCATGCCAAAACAAGCAGATACACAGGTATGAATTTTCGTATAGTATGTAGCCCTTAAATGGACATTAAACATTTTGAGATGGTAATATAAAATGATAAATCCTATATAAAAAAAAATAAACTGTAAAATATACTTTCATTATTTATTTTGTCCCCTTTTCCTGTAATTCCATTCTGAAATTGTGAGCTCTCCAGTTCCTGTTAGAAATGGAAGTGCAGAGAACTGTTATATTGTATGCAAAACAGCCATTGGCTGCACACTCTAGTTACCTATGTATAAAACTGTCCCTAATTGGCCACAGCAGAAAAGGTAACCTAAGTTACAACATGGCAGCTCCCATTGTTTTATATATACTAAAACTTATTTTGTCAATATTTAAACAGCTAATTAAACTTTAAAATACATATACATGTTAGGTAGGTAGGTAGCTAGGTCAGACTAATCTTTTATTTGAATGCATCATTCTATCTAGCATTTATTTAGTGTTTAATGTCCCTTCAAGCTTGTTACTTTGCTACTGTTGCTGTTCTTCCTCTTCTCTGTCTTTGCTCTTTCCTCTCTCTCTTCCTTCTCTCTCTCTGGCTCCCGCTCCCTTTCCCTGGACTTCTTGTGTCGGTATTTGATCTCCAGGCTGTGGTTTTTCTCTGTATGACGAAATAAACAGGAACATATTTTATTATTATACTTTATCCATAAAAGTGCCAACATATTCTGCAGCACTGTCCATGGGTACAACTGACATACGTAAAACAATGATGCAATACTTATAAGAGACAAGAAACCAATTAAACAAATACAGGAGGAATTAAGGACCCTATTCCCATGGGACTTTGCAATCTAGGAGGATGAGAATCAAAAGGTGAGAATCAAGAGTAAGAACATTGTTAAATACAAAGTTGGATGAGGGCACTTATTAAGCAAGTGGAATTCTGATTAAGAAGTCTGATTAGGGGGAACGTCTGACAGCACAAGGAAGTGCGTTCCAGTGGGTTGGTGCCGCACAAGAGAAGTCCTGCAGTGTAGCATGGGAAGAGGTGATCATAGAAGATGCAAGGAGCAGGTTGAATCTTAGGGGGTAGGCTGGAGTATATTTATTGATTAGGGAGAACAGGTAGAGGGGAGTGGCACTGGTAAGGGCCTTGTAGGTCAGGGTGAGAACTTTGAATTGCCTAGCAGAGTCATTTAGGATGGATTGAAGTGGGGATAGGATGGCCAGTTAGTAGGTTATTGCAGAAATCAAGACAGGAAATTACAAGGGAGTGGATTAGTTGCTTAAGGGACAGTCTAGGCCAAAATAAACTTTCATGATTCAGATAGAGCATGTCATTTTAAACAATTTTCCAATTTACTTTTATCACCAATTTTACTTTGGTATTCTTAGTTGAAAGCTTAACCTAGGAGGTTCAAATGCTAATTTCTTAGACCTTGAAGGCCGCCTCTTTTCAGAATGCATTTTAACAGTTTTTCACCACTAGAGGGTGCTAGTTCATGTATTTCATATAGATAACACTGTGCTCTGGCACGTGAAGTTATCTGGGAGCAGGCACTGATTGGCTAAACTGCAAGTCTGTCAAAAGAACTGAAAGGGGCAGTTTGCAGAGGCTTAGATACAAGATAATCACAGAGGTAAAAAGTATATTAATATAACTGTGTTGGTTCCTGGGGTGTTCTTTGCCTCCAACTGGTGGCCAGGAGTTGAATTCTCACTAGTAATTGAATGGATTTGTGGACTCTCCATGCCATTGGAAAGAAATAAGCTAATAATGAATGCAAACATGAAAATAATTTTATTTAGATGGGTTTTTCTATAATAGGGATTTAAGCAATTTTTCAGTGATACATTAGGTGCATTTAATACTTTGACAGGAGAGATTTATCATTATTTTGCCTCAGCTTGTCTTTGAAAAGAGTGCAAAAAAACCCCTACTTTTTTATGATAAATTTGAGTGCACAGATGTGCTACTCCAAAGGTAGCAGAGATGAGCACATAGTAGTAGAATAGAAAGGAATATTTTTAGAGCGCTTGCTAAATCTTGCTCTAAAGGGACAGTCTACACCAGAATTTTTATTGTTTTAAAAGATAGATAATTCCTTTATTACACATTGCAGAAAAGGTAAGTCAGGGCTTAACACATTTATTTTAAATCTAGGAGCCAACCAAAATACTTAGGAGCCAGATTTTTTTGTTCTTTAATAAATGTGTGTGTGTGAGTGTATGTATGTGTGTGGAATGTGTGTGAGTGTGAGTGTATGTGTGTATATGTGTATGTATTTTCAGAATATACCATTAACTCATTGTTGAATTTTATGAACACACCTAACTTTAATATCAGACTGTTATTTCCATGGACATTATTGGATATGTGCTAAGGGACATTTGTCTACAAAATCAAGGATACAAAGGGTTAAATGCACACTGACCTACAATTACCAGCATTTCCAGTTCAGAGGTGACAAGACAAAGATAAGTTAAACCCAGTTGGAAATCTGATGAACCACTGTATGTAAAACAATAGATCAAAAGGATACCACAGGATTCAATAAGACATTTTACAACCCTTGCAATATTTAGCATTTCAGCACAGATGGTGTACAAGGCCCTGATTTTATCTCTGTTCACCAATAGCCTAAGGATGTCACATTCTACCCCCACTCATATAATAAAGTCATCTTGTCTCCTGAGGAATGTACAGCTGAGTGTGGGCTGGGCTGTGTGAAAGAATGAATGACTATATAAGTTAGTTGTATGTAGGCTAGGCTAAGCTCTCTTCTCACTCACCTCTCCCCTTCCATCTCTCTCCCTCTTTCCACCTCCCCTTTCCTTCCCTTCCATTAGTCAGTAACTTGTCTCTATGTAAATACTTATTTTCTGTCTAATAAAGAAATTATTTCATCAAGCAGCGTCCTGATTTCCTAAGCTAAAGGTAATATTAGTGAGGAAACAGTAACTAAAAAGTTAGCAGATTCTACACTCATTTAAGAAAAGCTTCAACCTTTGTCATGCACAACAAAGAAAAAATATTTAAATGGGTGCTTATTATATTATTTGTTCTTTAAGTGTTCTTTTTTTAAAGATCTCTTTACTGCAATCAACTCTGAGGTTGTAATAAATAAATATATATATTGAGACTCATTTCTAAGTACCATCCTTTAGGAAGAAAATAGTATACATTAGCAATATACAGATGGAACAGCAGCCCTTCCAAAATAAGCATATAGACCCCATCAGTACAGTAGTGCAGGTTCCCAGGCAGACTGACACTGTGGGAACTCACTGCAGACATTAGCAAGGCTGTACATGAACCTGTACTCATGTAAGAACACCAAACACAGAAACACCAGCTCATCAAAGAAAATGCAGAAATATTTTCACAAAAAAAAAATATATATATATATATATATATATCTCATCACAGAAAATGAAAAAAGCCTGTGATACATTTCTTTCTTTCATGATGGTTAGAAGTCCACAAATCTTCACGCATGGGCATATTCCCCCATGACCACTAGGAGAATGCAAGCCACCCCAACACACCGGAGCTTTAAATCACACAGTGATACTGTTACCGACAGTGAACCCTCATATCATACATTTAGCTTGTCCTTGTCATTACACAGTGATTGTCCACACCAACCCTCGCTGCACATAGAGATACTGCAGTATAGAACATTCTATTACTGACAGAGAACCCTCATATCACACATGTAACTTATTATCATTACACAGTGTACACAGTGATTGTCTACACTAACCCTCACTGCACACAGTGATACTGCAGTATAGATCATTCTGTTAATGACAGCGAACCCTCTTATCACAAGATTAGTGTATAACAATGCAGTAAAATCCTGGTTAGTAGTACTGTATGTGTTCCTGAGTATTACACATATTTGTGCATTCGTTGCAATAGGAGGAAATGGGTTACAGTGCACACAGTGATACTGCAGTATAGAACATTCTGTTACTGACAAAGAACCCTCTTATCACACATGTAACTTGTAATTGTTGTTCCACACTGTACACAGTGATTGTTTACACTATCCCTTGCTGCACACAGAAATACTGCTGTATGCAACATTTTATCACTGACAGAGAACCCTCATATCACACATGTGACCTGTTATTGTCAATAGACAGTGTACACAGTGATTGTTTACACTAACCCTCGCTGCACATACTGCAGTATAGAACATTCTGTAACCTGTTATTGTCAAAACACACTGTACAAAGTGTGCCATACTAAGTTCATATATACACTAGCCCCAATTATGATGTCAATAGGGGGTGGCATTGGGAGTGGATCATTTATATAGCGATCATGATAATAACAGTGTAATCAATGCACTCCCTCATCTTAAAATGGCATGTGTGTGCAAGACCCAAGACCCTTTGGAGCAAGTGAAACCCGGTATTAGAGGCGGCGGGTGCGAACAAATACTGCTCCAAAAGGAGACCAATTGGATATTTAGATTAAATTCAATCATGCCTCATGGAATGAATGAAGCTAATAATTTTTGGGGTTTTCTGTAATTATTTGTACACCCACCTGGTTAACAAATATTTGATCTATCTTGAGTGGATGGTTGGTAGCTATACCATGTTAAGTATCAGATAATCAGTTAATTTTATCTTTACGGAATGAACCTTCCACTGCGGTACAGTGGGGGGGATACTACCATTCCTGACATCTGAATTATATTCTAGATAAATTTCTATACTGATTTATTATTCAATTTGCACATCTAATAATTTTGATTTATGAGTAGTGTGGTTGACACCTGTTATAATTATTCTAGGGTCTTGCACACACATGCCATTTTAAGATGAGGGAGTGCATTGATTACACTGTTATTATCATGATCGCTATATAAATGATCCACTCCCAATGCCACCGCCTATTGACGTCATAATTGGGGCTAGTGTATATATGAACTTAGTATGGCACACTTTGTACAGTGTGTTTTGACAATAACAGGTTACAGAATGTTCTATACTGCAGTATCACTGTGTGCAGCAAGGGTTAGTATAAACAATCACTGTGTACACTGTCTATTGACAATAACAGGTCACATGTGTGATATGAGGGTTCTCTGTCAGTGATAAAATGCTACATACTGCAGTATTTCTGTGTGCAGCAAGGGATAGTGTAAACAATCACTGTGTACAGTGTGGAACGACAATTACAAGTTACATGTGTGATAAGAGGGTTCTTTGTCAGTAACAGAATGTTCTATACTGCAGTATCACTGTGTGCACTGTAACCCATTTCCTCCTATTGCAACGAATGCACAAATATGTGTAATACTCAGGAACACATACAGTACTACTAACCAGGATTTTACTGCATTGTTATACACTAATCTTGTGATAAGAGGGTTCGCTGTCATTAACAGAATGATCTATACTGCAGTATCCCTGTGTGCCGTGAGGGTTAGTGTAGACAATCACTGTGTACACTATGTAATGATAATAAGTTACATGTGTGATATGAGGGTTCTCTGTCAGTAATAGAATGTTCTATACTGCAGTATCTCTATGTGCAGCGAGGGTTGGTGTGGACAATCACTGTGTGCACTGTGTAATGACAAGGACAAGCTAAATGTATGATATGAGGGTTCACTGTCAGTAACAGTATGTTCTATACTGCAGTATCACTGTGTGCCCTGTAATCCATTTCCTCCAATTGCAACAAATGCACAAATATGTGTAATACTCAGGAACATATACAGTACTACTAACCAGGATTTCACTGTATTGTTATACACTAATCCTGTCAGAGTCTGTTTACACACTATGTCTTCTGTGATGTCACAATCTGTCCACCAATTGTGATGCACAGAATCAGCACACGCCCACACCACAGCCACACACGTAGATAGGCTGTATGAGGGGCGTAGATAGGCTGTATGAGGGGCGGCTCTGGATGCTGCACCATGATTGGTGAATAGCAGGCAGCAAGCCTGTATTTAAAAGGGTGGCATTTGGGGCTTCGGCTTGTTACTATTCACATTGAAAAAGACCAATACTTGGGCCGAAACTAGTTTGTGCATTTTATTAGTGTTATTGCATGTTTTTTCACCCCTGGCACCTGATGCCGACGACTGCAGCTATCGACCAGGAAACAGGGGAGTGAATACATGCACTTTTTTATCTCACTTGATTATTTTGGTTGGTAGGGTTCAATTTATTATATAGTGGTTGTTTCCTCATGTTTACCTTTAATTATTAAAAGTTCTTTTTAATTCCTTACTACTTAGACTAGGAAAGAGTGCTTACTAAACCCTAAACCTTTATTCTTAATTTTTATTGTTTAATCCTTATATGCAGACCACTTGCTACTATTTGTAAGAAATTTGAAAAAAAAAAACCCATTCCATTAATAATGGAAATATCCACTTTCAGTTCCTTTTCAGGATATAAAATTAATGTTAGTAAATCTGAAATGATGAAAATAGGTGATCAAAATAATATAAGGACAAATAAGTATTTTAAAATAACGCAAGAGGGCATCAAATATTTGGGAATTCATATCTCCCCTCAAAAAGACAGATGGTATGGTCTAAACTATGTACTGTTATTTTAAAAAAATAAAGGAAGATCTTAAATTCTGGACCAAATTAGCAATATCAATATCGGGCAGAATTAACTTATTCAAAATGATAATCCTCCCCAAAATATTATATGTTATGCAGAATATTCCAATACCAATTTTAAAGAAAGATATAAGAGCTTTACAATCTGACATTAGAAAATGTATTTGGAATGATAAAAAGTCTAGAATATCACTAATAAGTTATGTTTACAAAGGGAGTACGGGGGACTGGATCCCCCGCATTTAGAATATTTTAACTGGATAATTTTAAGCAGAATAGCGGTAGAATGGTTCTCGGAATCTGCATATTACACAGAAGCAGAGATAAAAAAAAATTCCCTTATAAAATACATATACCATACCAGGAGTTACCGTAGGAGTTAAAAAAAACGAAAAACAATGTATTATCCAATCTGGGCAAGGCAGAAAATATGTAAAAATCTAAGGATTAAAAGTGGAGTGTCTAATCATCTGGAAATACAGAGGAATCTAGCCTTTCCAGACCAGAAGGTGTAAACTCAGTAGTATTTAAGAAAAGGGATAGAAAAGGCATAAAATTAATATATCAAATTATAAATCAAGAAGAAAAATTAGTTAAGACCTTTGAAATACTGAAATAAGAGTTTTCACTAGATAATAAAGATTTTTTTTTGCCTTTTTACAAGTTAGGCATTATGTAAATGAACTTATTAGGAATAATGGATACAAGTGGAAAAACGTTGAACCTTGGATAAATATGGTCAGACAAGGAATATATACTATATCTCCCTGGTATAGACTAGACTAATGTTAGTTTAAGAGGGCTGGAATAATTTGAAAGGTATGTCTAGAAAATGGAGACCTCATATTAGCCATATAGATGTAGAATCTCTGAAAGATTCAATTAAAAGTGTGATTAAAACAACATTATCAGAGACATGGAGGGAGGCCCACACAAAACTTTTGCATAAAATTTATTATACTCCTAAAAAAGGAGCTGAATTGGGGTAACACAAAATTTGATACATGCCCTAAATGCAGTTTACACCAGGCGGACCTAATCCATATGATGTGGGATTGTCCAATAATTAGACAATTTTGGTTAAAAATTGAAATACATAATGAACACAAAGTGAATACATTTTTAAAAAAATGGGGCGCCTTGATAAGATCTTAGTAAACTACAACAGGAACAGATAATATACCCTTTCAGGAATACGGTCTCTATTATCTCTTGGGCATCTGGTACGGAAGATAAATTTTATGTTTTTTTTGTTGTTGTTTTTTTTGTGTTAATGGAGGAACAAAGTTTTGTGAGGGTAAATCAGATTGGATACTGTTATAGGTATAGATGATTTGACATTGTGCTGACTATGGATTTAATACCGAACTATATGATATTTATTTTTTATTATCTGTCACAGGATAAAATCCAGAAGCTATATTGTTTAAATATTACAATGAAGAGCTGGATTGTATATTTAATATGGAATGTAAAATTGTATTTATTTTTTGTTGATGTAAGATAAACAACCTCAGAATAGAAAAGAAAAAAAAAAAAAGCAAAAAAAAAAAAAGCCTCATTACGAAAGGCCCAAGATGTAGCAACTGCTCTAGTAGAATAAGCAGTTTTGCGCTCAGGGGGAGACCCTTCTAGCCGAAGAAATCCCTAGAAGAAAAATAACCTTCTAGGTTAAAAGCTAAAGGTCTAAAACATGCATCAGCTCAAAACATAATTTATGCTTACCTGATAAATTTATTTCTCTTGTGGTGCATCCAGTCCACGGATCATCCATTACTTGTGGGATATTCTCCTTCCCAACAGGAAGTTGCAAGAGGATCACCCACAGCAGAGCTGCTATATAGCTCCTCCCCTAACTGCCATATCCAGTCATTCGACCGAAGACAAGCAGAGAAAGGAGAAACCATAGGGTGCAGTGGTGACTGTAGTTTAAAATTAAAAAATACCTGCCTTAAAATGACAGGGCGGGCCGTGGACTGGACACACCACAAGAGAAATAAATTTATCAGGTAAGTATAAATTATGTTTTCTCTTGTAAGGTGTATCCAGTCCACGGATCATCCATTACTTGTGGGATACCAATACCAAAGCTAAAGTACACGGATGAAGGGAGGGACAAGGCAGGTACTTAAACGGAAGGTACCACTGCCTGTAAAACCTTTCTCCCAAAAATAGCCTCCGAAGAAGCAAAAGTATCAAATTTGTAGAATTTTGAAAAGGTATGAAGCGAAGACCAAGTCGCCGCCTTGCAAATCTGTTCAACAGAAGCCTCATTTTTAAAGGCCCATGTGGAAGCCACAGCTCTAGTAGAATGAGCTGTAATCCTTTCAGGAGGCTGCTGGCCAGCAGTCTCATAAGCTAAGCATATTATACTCCTTAGCCAAAAAGAAAGAGAAGTTGCCGAAGCCTTTTGGCCTCTCCTCTGTCCAGAGTAGACAACAAACAAAGCAGATGTTTGACGAAAATCTTTAGTAGCTTGTAAATAAAACTTTAAAGCACAAACCACGTCAAGATTGTGTAATAGACGTTCCTTCTTTGAAGAAGGATTAGGACACAACGATGGAACAACAATCTCCTGATTGATATTCTTATTAGATACCTCCTTAGGTAAAAACCCAGGTTTGGTACGCAGAACTATCTTATCTGCATAGAAGATCAGATAAGGAGAATCACATTGTAAGGCAGATAACTCGGAAACTCTACGAGCCGAGGAAATAGCTACCAAAAAAAGAACTTTCCAAGATAAAAGTTTGATATCTATGGAATGAAGAGGTTCAAACGGAACCCCCTGAAGAACTTTAAGAACCAAATTTAAGCTCCAAGGTGGAGCAACAGGTTTAAACACAGGCTTGATTCTAACTAAAGCCTGACAAAATGCCTGAACGTCTGGAACATCCGCCAGACGCTTGTGCAAAAGAATAGACAGAGCAGAAATCTGTCCCTTTAAGGAACTAGCTGACAATCCTTTCTCCAATCCTTCTTGGAAAAACATAATTTATGCTTACCTGATAAATTCGTTTCTCTTGTAGTGTAGTCAGTCCATGGATCATCCATTACTTATGGGATTATATCTCTTCCCCAACAGGAAGTTGCAAGAGGATCACCCAAGCAGAGCTGCTATATAGCTCCTCCCCTCACATGTCATATCCAGTCATTCGACCGAAACAAGACGAGAAAGGAGAAACCATAGAGTGCAGTGATGACTGGAGTTTAATTAAAAATTTAGAGCTGCCGTAAAAGACAGGGCGGGCCGTGGACTGACTACACTACAAGAGAAACGAATTTATCAGGTAAGCATAAATTATGTTTTCTCTTGTTAAGTGTAGTCAGTCCACTGATCATCCATTACTTATGGGATACCAATACCAAAGCTAAAAGTACACGGATGATGGGAGGGACAAGGCAGGAACTTTAAACGGAAGGAACCACTGCCTGTAGAACCTTTCTCCCAAAAACAGCCTCCGAAGAAGCAAAAGTGTCAAATTTGTAAAATTTGGAAAAAGTGTGAAGTGAAGACCAAGTTGCAGCCTTGCAAATCTGTTCAACAGAGGCCTCATTTTTAAAGGCCCAGGTGGAAGCCACAGCTCTAGTAGATTGAGCTGTAATCCTTTCAGGAGGCTGCTGTCCAGCAGTCTCATAGGCTAAACGTATTATGCTACGAAGCCAAAAAGAGAGAGAGGTAGCCGAAGCTTTTTGAC
This sequence comes from Bombina bombina, assembly GCF_027579735.1. Lineage (NCBI taxonomy): Eukaryota > Metazoa > Chordata > Amphibia > Anura > Bombinatoridae > Bombina > Bombina bombina. Next base: position 56,250,983 of record NC_069510.1, read on the forward strand.
CTCTCCTCTGTCCAGAGTAAACGACAAACAGGGAAGAAGTTTGACGAAAATCTTTAGTTGCCTGCAAATAGAACTTCAGGGCACGGACTACGTCCAGATTATGCAAAAGTCGTTCCTTCTTAGAAGAAGGGTTAGGACACAATGATGGAACAACAATTTCTTGATTGATATTCCTGTTAGAAACTACCTTAGGTAAGAACCCGGGTTTAGTACGCAGAACTACTTTGTCTGAATGAAAAATCAGATAAGGAGAATCACAATGTAAGGCAGATAACTCAGAGACTCTTCGAGCCGAGGAAATAGCCATCAAAAACAGAACTTTCCAAGATAACAGCTTGATATCAATGGAATGAAGGGGTTCAAACGGAACACCTTGCAGAACGTTAAGAACTAAGTTTAAGCTCCACGGCGGAGCAACAGTCTTAAACACAGGCTTAATCCTAGCCAAAGCCTGACAAAAGGCCTGAACGTCTGGAACTTCTGCCAGACGTTTGTGCAGAAGAATAGACAGAGCAGAAATCTGTCCTTTTAACGAACTAGCGGATAAGCCCTTTTCTAAACCCTCTTGTAGAAAAGACAATATCCTAGGAATCCTAACCTTACTCCATGAGTAACTCTTGGATTCACACCAATACAAATATTTACGCCATATCTTATGGTAAATTCTTCTGGTAACAGGTTTCCTAGCCTGTATTAAGGTATCAATAACCGACTCCGAGAAGCCACGCTTTGATAGAATCAAGCGTTCAATCTCCATGCAGTCAGCCTCAGAGAAATTAGATTTGGATGGTTGAAAGGACCCTGAATTAGAAGGTCCTGCCTCAGAGGCAGAGACCATGGTGGACAGGACGACATGTCCACTAGGTCTGCATACCAGGTCCTGCGTGGCCAAGCAGGCGCTATCAGAATCACCGATGCTCTCTCCTGTTTGATCTTGGCAATCAGTCGAGGAAGCATCGGAAATGGTGGAAACACATAAGCCATGTTGAAGACCCAAGGGGCTGTCAGAGCATCTATCAGCACCGCTCCCGGGTCCCTGGACCTGGATCCGTAGCAAGGAAGCTTGGCGTTCTGGCGAGACGCCATGAGATCCAGATCTGGTTTGCCCCAACGATGAAGCAGTTGAGCGAAGACCTCCGGATGAAGTTCCCACTCCCCCGGATGAAAAGTCTGGCGACTTAGAAAATCCGCCTCCCAGTTCTCCACGCCTGGGATGTAGATTGCTGACAGGTGGCAAGAGTGAGACTCTGCCCAGCGAATTATTTTTGATACTTCCATCATCGCTAGGGAACTCCTGGTTCCCCCTTGATGATTGATGTAAGCCACAGTCGTGATGTTGTCCGACTGAAATCTGATGAACCTCAGAGTTGCTAACTGAGGCCAAGCTAGAAGAGCATTGAATATTGCTCTTAACTCCAGAATATTTATTGGGAGGAGTTTCTCCTCCTGAGTCCATGATCCCTGAGCCTTCAGGGAATTCCAGACTGCGCCCCAACCTAGAAGGCTGGCGTCTGTTGTTACAATCATCCAATCTGGCCTGCGAAAGGTCATCCCTTTGGACAGGTGGGGTCGAGAAAACCACCATAGAAGAGAATCTCTGGTCTCTTGATCCAGATTTAGTAGAGGGGACAAATCTGAATAATCCCCATTCCACTGACTTAGCATGCACAACTGCAGCGGTCTGAGATGCAGTCGCGCAAATGGTACTATGTCCATTGCCGCTACCATTAAGCCGATTACTTCCATGCACTGAGCTACTGACGGGTGTGGAATGGAATGAAGGGCACGGCAAGCATTTAGAAGTTTTGATAACCTGGCCTCTGTCAGGTAAATTTTCATCTCTACAGAATCTATAAGAGTCCCTAGGAAGGGAACCCTTGTGAGTGGCAATAGAGAACTCTTTTCCACGTTCACCTTCCACCCATGCGACCTCAGAAATGCCAGAACTATCTCTGTATGAGACTTGGCAGTTTGAAAACTTGACGCTTGTATCAGAATGTCGTCTAGGTACGGAGCCACCGCTATGCCTCGCGGTCTTAGTACCGCCAGAAGTGAGCCCAGAACCTTTGTAAAGATTCTTGGAGCCGTAGCTAACCCGAAGGGAAGAGCTACAAACTGGTAATGCCTGTCTAGGAAGGCAAATCTTAGGTACCGATAATGATCCTTGTGAATCGGTATGTGAAGGTAGGCATCCTTTAAGTCCACAGTGGTCATGTACTGACCCTCTTGGATCATGGGTAGGATGGTTCGAATAGTTTCCATTTTGAATGATGGAACTCTTAGGAATTTGTTCAGGATTTTTAAATCCAGGATTGGTCTGAAGGTTCCCTCTTTCTTGGGAACCACAAACAGATTTGAATAGAATCCCTGCCCGTGTTCCGTCTGCGGAACTGGGTGGATCACCCCCATTAGTAAGAGGTCTTGTACACAGCGTAGAAAAGCCTCTTTCTTTATTTGGTTTGCTGATAACCTTGAAAGATGAAATCTCCCTTGTGGAGGAGAAGCTTTGAAGTCCAGAAGATATCCCTGAGATATGATCTCCAACGCCCAGGGATCCTGGACATCTCTTGCCCAAGCCTGGGCGAAGAGAGAAAGTCTGCCCCCCACTAGATCCGTTTCCGGATAGGGGGCCCTCTCTTCATGCTGTCTTAGGGGCAGCAGCAGGTTTTCTGGCCTGCTTGCCCTTGTTCCAGGACTGGTTAGCTTTCCAGCCCTGTCTGTAACGAGCAACAGCTCCTTCCTGTCTTGGTGCAGAGGAAGTTGATGCTGCTCCTGCCTTGAAGTTACGAAAGGCACGAAAATTAGACTGTTTGGCCTTTGATTTGGCCCTGTCCTGAGGCAGAGCATGGCCCTTACCTCCCGTAATGTCAGAGATAATTTCTTTCAAGCTGGGCCCGAATAAGGTCTGCCCTTTGAAAGGAATATTAAGCAATTTAGATTTAGAAGTCACATCAGCTGACCAGGATTTAAGCCACAGCGCTCTGCGCGCTTGGATGGCGAATCCGGAGTTCTTAGCCGTACGTTAGGTTAAATGTACGACGGCATCAGAAACAAATGCGTTAGCTAGCTTAAGTGCTTTAAGCTTGTTCATAATTTCATCCAATGGAGCTGTGCGAATGGCCTCCTCCAGAGACTCAAACCAGAATGCCGCCGCAGCAGTGACAGGCGCAATGCATGTTGAACAAACATTTTCTTAAGGTAACCTTCTAATTTTTTATCCATTGGATCTGAAAAGGCACAACTATCCTCCACCGGTATAGTGGTACGCTTAGCCAAAGTAGAAACTGCTCCCTCCACCTTAGGGACCGTCTGCCATAAGTCCCGTGTGGTGGCGTCTATTGGAAACATTTTCCTAAATATAGGAGGGGGGGAAAAAGGCACACCGGGTCTATCCCACTCCTTGCTAATAATTTCTGTAAGCCTCTTAGGTATAGGAAAAACGTCAGTACACACCGGTACCGCATAGTATTTATCCAGCCTACATAATTTCTCTGGAATTGCAACCATGTTACAATCATTCAGAGCCGCTAATACCTCCCCTAGCAATACGCGGAGGTTCTCAAGCTTAAATTTAAAATTAGAAATCTCTGAATCCAGTCTTCCTGGATCAGATCCGTCACCCACAGAATGAAGCTCTCCGTCCTCATGTTCTGCAAAATGTGACGCAGTATCGGACATGGCTCTCCCATCATCAGCGCGCTCTGTCCTCAACCCAGAGCAATCGCGCTTGCCTCTTAATTCTGGCAATTTAGATAATACTTCTGTCATAACAGTAGCCATGTCTTGCAAAGTGATTTGTATGGGCCTCCCTGAGCGGGAGGCGAAGGTACTGACACGTGAGGAGAGTTAGTCGGCATAACTTCCCCCTCGTTGTCTGGTGATAATTTCTTTACATGTAAAGATTGACTTTTATTTAAAGTGACATCAATGCAATTAGTACACAAATTTCTATTGGGCTCCACATTGGCCTTTAAACATAGAGAACAAAGAGATTCATCTGAGTCAGACATGTTTAAACAAACTAGCAATGAGACTAGCAAGCTTGGAAAAAAACTTTCAATGAATTTACAAGCAATATAAAAAACGCTACTGCGCCTTTAAGAAGCACAACAAGCTGTCACAGTTGAAATAACAATGAACCAAATTAGTTATAGCAACCAAATTGTCACAGTAAACGTATTAAGTTAGCAGAGCATTGCACCCACTTGCAAATGGATGATTAACCCCTTAATACCCAAAACGGATAACAATTATATAATAAACGTTTTTATCACAGTCAAATACACTGTCCCAGGTCTGCTGTGACCGATTACCTCCCTCAAAACGAATTTTGAAGACCCCTGAGCTCTCTAGAGACGTCCTGGATCATGGAGGATGAAGTAGGAAGATTGTGACTGAAATTTTACTGCGCAAAAAAGCGCTAAAATAGGCCCCTCCCACTCATATTACAACAGTGGGGAAGCTCAGTAAACTGTTTCCATGCAGAAAAAAGATAGCCATGTGGTAAAAATCATGCCCCAATAAGTTTTATCACCAAGTACCTCACAAAAAACGATTAACATGCTAGTAAACGTTTGAACATATGTTATAAAAGCTATGAAGTGTTATTAATAAGCCTGCTACCAGTCGCATTTACTGCAGTGAAGGCTCATACATTACTTCAATATTAACAGTATTTTCTGAGTCAAATTCCATGCCCTAGAAAAATACCTCAGTGTGCACACACTCATCAGCCTGATACCAGTCGCTACAACTGCATTTAAGGCTGAACTTACATTACATTGGTATTAGCAGTATTTTCTCAGTCAATTCCATTCCTTAGAAAAATAATTTACTGCACATACCTCGTTTGCAGGGGGGCCCTGCATGCTATTCCCCTTTTCTGAAGTTACCTCACTCCTCAGAATGTATGAGAACAGCCAGTGGATCTTAGTTACATCTGCTAAGATCATAGAAAACGCAGGCAGATTCTTCTTCTAATGCTGCCTGAGAACAAACGACACACTCCAGTGCCATTTAAAATAACAAACTTTTGATTGAAGAAATAAACTAAGTTTAAAAACATCACAGCCCTCTCACAACGACCTATCTTTAGTTAGGTTGCAAGAGAATGACTGGGTATGACATGTGAGGGGAGGAGCTATATAGCAGCTCTGCTTGGGTGATCCTCTTGCAACTTCCTGTTGGGGAAGAGATATAATCCCATAAGTAATGGATGATCCGTGGACTGACTACACTTAACAAGAGAAAAAGATAATATCCTGGGAATCCTGACCTTACTCCATGAGTAGCCCTTGGATTCACACCAATAAAGATATTTACGCCATATCTTATGATAGATTTTCCTGGTGACAGGCTTTCGAGCCTGAATTAAGGTGTTAATGACTGACTCGGAGAAACCACGCTTTGATAAAATCAAGCGTTCAATCTCCAGGCAGTCAGCCTCAGAGAAATTAGATTTGGATGGTTGAAAGGACCTTGAAGTAGAAGGTCCTGTCTCAGCGGCAGAGTCCATGGTGGAAAGGATGACATGTCCACCAGATCTGCATACCAAGTCCTGCGTGGCTGCGTGGTCTCTCCTGCTTGATTTTGGCAATCAGACGAGGGAGCAGAGGAAACGGTGGAAACACATAAGCCAGGTTGAAGGACCAAGGCGCTGCTAGAGCATCTATCAGCGTTGCCTTGGGGTCCCTGGACCTGGATCCGTAACAAGGAAGTTTGGCGTTCTGGCGAGACGCCATGAGATCCAGTTCTGGTTTGCCCCAACGATGAATCAATTGTGCAAACACCTCCGGATGGAGTTCCCACTCCCCCGGATGAAAAGTCTGTCGACTTAGAAAACCCGCCTCCCAGTTCTCTACACCTGGGATATGGATACCTGATAGGTGGCAAGGGTGAATCTCTGCCCAGCGAATTATCTTTGAGACTTCTAACATCGCTAGGGAACTCCTTGTTCCCCCTTGATGGTTGTTGTAAGCCACAGTCGTGATGTTGTCCGACTGAAATCTTATGAGCCTCATTGTCGCTAGCTGAGGCCAAGCCTGAAGAGCATTGAATATCGCTCTTAGTTCCAGAATGTTTATTGGAAGGAGGGTCTCCTCCTGAGTCCACGATCCCTGAGCCTTCAGGGAGTTTCAGACTGCCCCCCAGCCTAGAAGGCTGGCATCTGTGGTTACAATTGTCCAATCTGGCCTGCGAAAGGTCATACCTTTGGACAGATGGACCAGAGATAGCCACCAGAGAAGAGAATCCCTGGTCTCTTGATCCAGATTTAGTAGAGGGGACAAATCTGTGTAATCCCCATTCCACTGGCTGAGCATGCAGAGTTGCAGCGGTCTGAGATGTAGGCGGGCGAACGGCACTATGTCCATTGCCGCTACCATTAAGCCGATTACTTCCATACACTGAGCCACCGAAGGGCGAGGAGTGGAATAAAGAACACGGCAGGAATTTAGAAGTTTTGATAACCTGGTCTCTGTCAGGTAAATCCTCATTTCTACAGAATCTATTAGAGTTCCCAGAAAGGATACTCTTGTGAGAGGGGAGAGAGAACTCTTTTCTTCGTTCACCTTCCACCCATGCGACCTCAGAAATGCCAGAACTATGTCCGTATGAGACTTGGCAATTTTGAAATTTGACGCCTGTATCAGAATGTCGTCTAAATAAGGGGCCACTGCTATGCCCCGCGGCCTTAGGACCGCCAGAAGTGACCCCAGAACCTTCGTAAAGATTCTTGGGGCTGTATCAACCCAAATGGAAGAGCTACAAACTGGTAATGCCTGTCTAGGAAGGCAAACCTGAGAAACTGATGATGATCTTTGTGTATCGGAATGTGAAGATACGCATCCTTTAAATCCACTGTAGTCATGTATTGACCCTCCTGGATCATAGGCAGGATGGTACGAATAGTCTCCATCTTGAATGATGGGACCCTGAGAAATTTGTTTAAGATCTTGAGATCTAAGATTGGTCTGAAGGTTCCCAATTTTTTGGGAACCACAAACAGATTTGAATAGAATCCTTGTCCCTGTTCCTCCTTTGGAACTGGGTGGATCACTCCCATAACTAGGAGGTCTTGAACACAGTGTAAAAATGCCTCTCTCTTTATCTGGTTTGTAGATAATTGTGAAAGGTGAAATCTCCCTTTTGGAGGAGAAGCTTTGAAGTCCAGAAGATATCCCTGGGATACAATTTCCAACGCCCAGGGATCCTGGACATCTCTTGCCCAAGCCTGGGCGAAGAGCGAAAGTCTGCCCCCTACTAGATCTGTTACCGGATAGGGGGCTGATACTTCATGCTGTCTTAGGGGCAGCAGCAGGCTTTTTGGCCTGCTTCCCTTTGTTTCAGGTCTGGTTAGGTCTCCAGACCGACTTGGACTGGGCAAAAGTTCCCTCTTGTTTTGCATTAGAGGAAGTTGATGCCGCACTCGCCTTGAAGTTTCGAAAGGCACGAAAATTAGACTGTTTGGCCCTTGATTTGGACCTATCCCGAGGAAGGGCATGACCTTTTCCTCCAGTGATATCAGAAATGATCTCCTTCAAACCAGGCCCGAATAGGGTTTGCCCCTTGAAGGGAATGTTAAGCAGCTTAGACTTTGAAGTAACGTCAGCTGACCATGATTTAAGCCATAGCGCCCTGCGCGCTTGAATAGCAAGACCAGAATTTTTAGCCGTTAGTTTAGTCAAATGAACAATGGCATCAGAAACAAAAGAATTGGCTAGCTTAAGTGCTCTAAGCTTGTCAAGAATGTCATCCAATGGGGTCTCTACCTGTAAAGCCTCTTCCAGAGACTCAAACCAGAAAGCCGCAGCAGCAGTGACTGGGGCAATGCATGCAAGGGGCTGTAGAATAAAACCTTGTTGAATAAACATTTTCTTAAGGTAACCCTCTAACTTTTTATCCATTGGATCTGAGAAAGCACAACTGTCCTCGACAGGGATAGTAGTACGCTTAGCTAGGGTAGAAACTGCTCCCTCCACCTTAGGGACTGTCTGCCATAAGTCCCGTGTGGTGGCATCTATTGGAAACATTTTCTTAAAAATAGGAGGGGGAGAGAACGGCACACCTGGTCTATCCCATTCCTTAGTAATAATTTCTGTAAACCTTTTAGGTATTGGAAAAACATCAGTGCACACCGGCACTGCATAGTATTTGTCCAATCTACACAATTTTTCTGGCACTGCAATTGTATCGCAGTCATTCAGAGCAGCTAAAACCTCCCTGAGCAACACGCGGAGGTGTTCAAGCTTAAATTTAAATGTAGACATATCAGAATCAGGTTGAATCTTTTTCCCTGAGTCAGAAACATCACCCACAGAAAGAAGCTCTCCTTCCTCAGCTTCTGTATATTGTGAGGGAGTATCAGACATAGCTCTTAAAGCGCCAGTATGCTCTGTATTTCTTCTAACTCCAGAGCTATCTCGCTTTCTTCTAAACCCAGGTAGTCTGGATAATACCGCTGACATTGTATTATCCATGACCGCCGCCATGTCTTGTAAAGTAAACGCTATGGGCGCACTAGATGTACTTGGCGCCATTAGAGCGTGAGTCCCTTGAGCGGGAGTCAAAGGGTCTGACACGTGGGGCGAGTTAGTCGGCATAACTTCCCCCTCGTCAGATTCCTCTGGTGATACATTTTTTAAAAAGACAGAATATGATCTTTATTACTTAAAGTGAAATCAGTACATTTGGTACACATTCTAAGAGGGGGTTCCACCATGGCTTCTAAACATAATGAACAAGGAGTTTCCTCTATGTCAGACATGTTTAAACAGATTAGCAATGAGACCAGCAAGCTTGGAAAACACTTTAAATCAAGTTAACAAGCAAAAAATAAAAACGGTACTGTGCCTTTAAGAGAAACAATTTTTGTCAGAATTTGAAAAACAGTGAAAAAAAGCAGTAAATCAAACGAAATTTTTACAGTGTGTATAATAAGCTAACAGAGCATTGCACCCACTTGCAAATGGATGATTGTTTAGGAACACATATATATTATACAAACTTAAACATAACACAATCAGAGTAGGGAAATAGTTATAAAGCAAAGTGCAAATGTAATTTATCTGCAACTGAATATATATTTCCTGGGACATCAAAACCTTTCTCTCACTCTTTAAACATATGACGTGTCATGTAGTAAGTATTATGTAAGGTATGTAAATGTATACAATCTGTAAAAATTACATTGTGCAGAATTTTATATGTTCATCAATATTGAACAAACATATTAACGTCCATTCTGGAATTTAAACCCGTGGGTATCCTGTTTTTTAGGTGGAGAATCCAAAAGACCTCTCGTTCATCTAATTTCTTTTCCCTATCACCACCCCGGGGATGCCTGGGTATAAAATCAATGCCCTGAACTTTCAAAAGTGTACTGTCCGAGTTGTGATGGTAGCTATGGGCGTTTTTGACTCAGGGTCCTCAATGGATCTCAGATGCTCCATGACCCGGTCCTTCAAGGACCTCTTGGTGCGCCCTACATATTGGATATTACATCCTAGGCATGTCAAGAGATAAACTACGTCAGCACTGTTACAGTTAATGAAATACCTTATATCACATACTTTACCCAGTGCTTCTGATCTACAAGTGTTACCCTGAATAATGTGCGAACATGTTTTGCATCGAGAGGCATTGCATTTGTAACAACCATTACGTTTTTGCAACCAAGTACCATTCGTAACTCTAGGCAGCATTGGAAAGTGATAATATATTTCTCTAAGTTTTTGCTTTTCGTGACACAAATTTGCATCCATCTTAAAACCTGACTTAGCTTTTCATCATTCTCTAAAATGGGTAAACTCTGTTTTATTAGTTTACAAATTTTTTTTTTTACAAATGTCTGTACAGCGCATTGTACAGGCTTACAAAAGTTCTACAGCACATTGTAGAGATCTGAAGCCCATTTGCAGTGCTCTGTGGCTTCTGTCAAATGACTTCTATTATAAAATGTACTTTGTTGAAATGTATTCCTAGGCAGGATCTTGAGCAGCAACGCACTGTTGGGAGTTAGTTGTTGTATGGTGGCTTTGCATATATTCCTCTTGTCATTGGCTCACCAGATTAGTTTAGTTACCTGCAGACTAACTGGGTTTAACTGCTTTGCAGAGGTTAAACACATAGTAGTATGCAAGTAATAAAGTAATTAATAAAAATTCTTACACATTAAAGCATTTGATTTTTGCACTAGGTTACGTTAACATTTTATCCACCACTGATGAGCTCTGCTAAAGTTTTAACAAAAAAAATAAAAAATATAACTAAAAAAAACAAACACACACACACAACTATAACATAAGCTATGTATTATTATTACCGATTGTTACTTGTCCCCTGGATATATTTAGCATTCACTTGCTTATGTGGGCAGCTAATGCTATTGGCTACAAGTGAACGCCCACATAAAGATGATTGGCACTCACTGGCTTTCAAGGGAGCAGATATGTTACATAATATAAGAAAAACAGAAAGCTCAGTTTGTTTTTTTCAGAAAACTTCAGAAGTGCTTACCTTTTATTAAAAATGTTAACACACGCGACAATACAAAAAAAAGTGATGAAAAGGGCCGCTTTCCTCTTTTTACATTGATGTGTAACTCATACCGCACTATGCTAAGCTCAGAGCCAGTCACTCATTTCTTCTTTCTTTTTGATCAGGATTGGGCATAAAGATTGTAATAACTGTATAACTGGAAAATATATGTAATAACTGTATAACTGGAAAATCACATGTTGCTATATTAAGGAAAGCTTTTCCAAGAGATAATATCAAGCAACTCGACCCCAAGGCCTGTACAGAAGGATCAAAAGACTACCATCCAATGTAGATAAGACAGGTGAGACCTGCTCTCCTTCCTGAGGACAGAAAATCAAATGTCATAAAGCTTCAATGGACACAGGACAATGGCATCATAAATCTTCAAAGGGACTCAGATAAGGTCAGTCCTGAGATGGGTCACAAAGGTCAGATGGCATTAGGAAAACTCATTTCTTGGACCACAGAGACATCTACAGGCAGTTAACTCAACAGATGAATTGAAGATGAATGGATTTGATTGGCTGGGACTGTCTTCATGGTGTGGCTGTTTGGCTATAAATATGTTTTGAGAAGCAGCTTGAAAGAGAGGAAAAAGGAAGGACAAATACACCTAGGTAACAGAGAGACTTCATCTTCATTTGCATGCACACATTATAGTGTAGAAAGATTACTAGAATAAAGCCTTGTATGTTAGACGCTTCTCTCACCACTCATGTTTAGATCTGTAATTTAATAAATCCATCCTTATATAAGACTGGTGTAAGTATCATTCTTTAAATAAGGTAAATGGTATATAAAGGAAAACAGAATTTATGCTTACCTGATAAATTACTTTCTCTTGCGGTGTATCCAGTCCATGGATTCATCCTTTACTTGTGGGATATTCTCATTCCCTACAGGAAGTAGCAAAGAGAGCACACAGCAAAGCTGTCCATATAGCTCCCCCTCTAGCTCCATCCCCCAGTCATTCGACCAAAGGTTAGGAAGAAAAAGGAGAAACCATAGGGTGCAGTGATGACTGTAGTTTAAACAAAAAAATTTTTACCTGACAAATGCCAGGGCGGGCCGTGGATTCATCCTTTACTTGTGGGATACCAATACCAAAGCTTTAGGACACGGATGAAGGGAGGGAACAAGACAGGTACCTTAAACGGAAGGCACCACTGCTTGCAAAACCTCTCTCCCAAAAATAGCCTCCGAAGAAGCAAAAGTATCGAATTTGTAAAATTTGGCAAAAGTATGCAGTGAAGACCAAGTCGCTGCCTTACAAATCTGTTCAACAGAAGCCTCATTTTTGAAAGCCCATGTGGAAGCCACTGCTCTGGTAGAATGAGCAGTAATTCTTTCAGGAGGCTGCTGGCCAGTAGTCTCATAGGCCAAACGGATGATGCTTTTCAGCCAAAAGGAAAGAGAGGTAGCAGTCGCTTTCTGACCTCTCCTCTTACCAGAATAGAGAACAAACAAGGAAGATGTTTGTCTGAAATCCTTAGTTGCTTGTAAATAGAACTTTAAAGTACGAACTACATCAAGATTGTGTAATAGATGTTCCTTCTTCGAAGATGGATTAGGACACAGAGAAGGAACAACTATTTCCTGGTTAATATTCTTGTTAGAAACAACTTTAGGAAGAAAACCAGGCTTGGTACGCAAAACTACCTTATCTGCGTGGAACACCAGGTAAGGTGAATCACACTGTAAGGCAGATAATTCTGAAACTCTTCGAGCAGAAGAGATAGCTATCAAAAACAAAACTTTCCAAGATAACAACTTAATGTCTATGGAATGTAAAGGTTCAAACGGAACCCCTTGAAGAACTGAAAGAACTAGATTCAAACTCCATGGCGGAGCCACAGGTTTATAGACAGGCTTGATTCTGACTAAAGCCTGAGCAAACGCTTGAACGTCTGGTACCTCTGCCAGACGCTTGTGTAACAGGATAGACAAAGCAGATATTTGTCCTTTTAAGGAACTAGCTGACAATCCTTTCTCCAGTCCTTCTTGGAGAAAGGACAATATCCTGGGAATCCTAATCTTACTCCATGAGTAACCCTTGGATTCACACCAACAAAGATATTTCCGCCATATCTTATGGTAGATTTTCCTGGTGACAGGCTTTCTAGCCTGAATCAGAGTATCTATAACTGACTCAGAGAACCCACGCTTTGATAGAATTAAGCGTTCAATCTCCAAGCAGTCAGACGTAGAGAAACTAAATTTGGATGCTTGAACGGACCCTGTATTAGAAGATCCTGCCTCATTGGCAAGTGTCCATGGTGGGACAGATGACATGTCCACTAGGTCTGCATACCAAGTCCTGCGTGGCCACGCAGGCACTATCAATCACCGAAGCCTTCTCCTGCTTGATTCTGGCAACCAGACGCGGGAGGAGAGGAAACGGTGGAAAAACATAAGCCAGATTGAAGGACCAAGGCGCTGCTAGAGCATCTATCAATACCGCCTTGGGATCCCGGGACCTGGACCCGTAGAGAAGTTTGGTGTTCTGACGGGACGCCATCAGATCCAACTCTGGGGTGCCCCATAGCTGAGTCAGCTGGGCAAATACCTCCGGGTGGAGTTCCCACTCCCCCGGGTGAAAAGTCTGACGACTTAGAAAATCCGCCTCCCAGTTGTCTACTCCTGGGATGTGAATTGCTGAGAGATGGCAGGAGTGATCCTCCGCCCACCTAATTATTTTGGTTACTTCCGTCATCGCTAGGGAACTCTTTGTTCCCCCCTGATGATTGACGTAAGCTACAGTCGTGATGTTGTCCGACTGAAATCTGATGAATTTGGCCGCCGCTAGTTGAGGCCATGCCTGAAGAGCATTGAATATCGCCCTCAGTTCCAGAATGTTTATCGGGAGAAGAGTTTCTTCCCGAGACCATAAGCCCTGAGCTTTCAGGGAGTCCCAGACCGCACCCCAGCCTAACAGACTGGCGTTGGTCGTTACGATGATCCACTCTGGCCTGCGGAAAAATATTCCTTGAGACAGGTGATCCTGAGACAACCACCAGAGAAGAGAATCTCTTGTCTCCTGGTCCAACTGAATTTGAGGAGACAAATCTGCATAATCCCCAATCCACTGTTTGAGCATGCATAGTTAGTCCGATTGTCTCCATGCACTGAGCCACAGATGGCCGAGGAATGGAATAAAGAGCTCGGCAAGTAGTTAAGAGTTTTAGCTTTCTGACCTCCGTCAGAAATATTTTCATTTCTACCGAGTCTATCAGGGTTCCTAGGAATGGAACTCTTGTGAGGGGGGAGAGAGAGAACTCTTTTTGATGTTCACCTTCCACCCGTGAGACCTCAGAAAGGCCAATACAATCTCCGTGTGAGACTTGGTTCTTTGGAAAGTTGACGCCTGAATTAAGATGTCGTCTAGGTAAGGCGCCACTGCTATGCCCCGCGGTCTTAGAACCGCCAGGAGGGACCCTAGCACCTTTGTGAAAATTCTGGGAGCAGTGGCCAACCCGAAAGGAAGAGCCACAAACTGAAAATGCTTGTCCAGAAAGGCGAACCTGAGAAACTGGTGATGATCTTTGTGGATAGGAATGTGCAGATACGCATCCTTTAGATCCACGGTAGTCATATATTGACCCTCCTGGATCATTGGTAAGATTGTCCGAATGGTCTCAATCTTGAATGATGGGACTCTGAGGAATTTGTTTAGAATTTTGAGATCCAGGATTGGTCTGAAAGTTCCTTCTTTTTTTGGGAACCACAAACAGGTTTGAGTAAAACCCCAGTCCTTGTTCTGCAATTGGAACTGGGTGGATCACTCCCATTGTATGTAGATCTTCTACACAGCGTAAAAACGCCTCTTTCTTTGTCCGATCTGTAGACAGACGAGAAATGTGGAACCTTCCCCTTGGAGGAGAGTCCTTGAATTCTAGAAGGTATCCCTGGGCTACAATCTCTAATGCCCAAGGATGGTGTACATCTCTTGCCCAGGCCTGAGCGAAGAGAGAGAGTCTGCCCCCTACTAGATCCGGTCCCGGATCGGGGGCTACCCCTTCATGCTGTCTTGGTGGCAGCTGCAGGCTTTTTGGCCTGTTTACCCTTATTCCAGCCCTGGTAAGGTTTCCAGTTTGCCTTGGGCTGTGAAGCGTTACCCTCTTGCTTTGCAGCCGGAGAGGATGAAGCGGGGCCGTTCCTAAAATTGCGAAAGGAACGAAAATTAGCTTTGTTCTTTGTTTTAAAGGCTTTGACCTGAGGGAGAGCATGGCCTTTTCCCCCGGTGATATCTGAAATAATCTCTTTCAATTCAGGCCCGAATAGGGTCTTCCCTTTGAAAGGAATGTTCAAAAGCTTGGATTTAGACCACACATCGGCCGACCAGGACTTTAGCCATAGCGCCCTGCGCGCCAAAATGGCGAAACCTGAATTTTTCGCCACTAACTTAGCTATTTGGAAAGCGGCGTCAGTGATAAAAGAATTAGCTAGCTTTAGAGCCTTAATTCTATCCATAATTTCCTCATATGAGGTCTCCGTCTGGAGCGAGTCTTCCAGCGCCTCAAACCAGAAAGCAGCTGCAGTAGTTACCTGAATAATGCAGGCAATAGGTTGGAGAAGAAAACCTTGTTGAACAAACATTTTCTTAAGTAAACCCTCTAATTTTTTATCCATAGGGTCTTTAAAAGCACAACTGTCTTCAATTGGTATGGTTGTGCGTTTAGCTAGTGTAGAAACAGCCCCCTCCACCTTAGGGACCGTCTGCCACGAGTCCCGCATGGGGTCAGATATGGGGAACATTTTCTTAAAAACAGGAGGGGGGACAAAAGGGACACCTGGCCTATCCCACTCCCTAATAACGATATCCGCAATCCTCTAAGGGACCGGAAACGCATCCGTGTAAACAGGGACCTCTAGGTACTTGTCCATTTTACACAATTTCTCTGGGATCACCAAAGGGTCACAGTCATCCAGAGTAGCTAATACCTCCCTAAGCAAAACACGGAGGTGTTCTAGTTTAAATTTAAAAGCCAATGTATCTGAATCTGTCTGGGGAGGAACCCTTCCTGAATCAGAGACTTCTCCCTCAGACATCAAATCCCTCGCTCCCACTTCAGAGCGTTGTGAGGGTATATCGGATACGGCTACCAAAGCGTCAGAATGCTCATAATCTGTTCTTAAAACGGAGCTATCACGCTTTGCAGGTAACACGGGCAGTTTAGATAAGAAAGCTATAAGAGAATTATCCATGACTGCCGCTAAGTCTTGTAATGTAAAAGGGTTAGACGCACTAGAGGTACTAGGCGTCGCTTGCGCAGGCGTAACTGGTTGTGACACTTGGGGAGAGGCAGACGGGCTACCCTCGTTACCTTCAGTCTGAGAATCATCTTGGGCCACATTCTTAAGTGCAACAATATGATCTTTAAAGTGTATAGACATATCAGTACAAGTGGGACACATTCTGAGAAGGGGTTCCACCATGGCTTCTAAACACATTGAACAAGGA
This sequence comes from Bombina bombina, assembly GCF_027579735.1. NCBI lineage: Eukaryota > Metazoa > Chordata > Amphibia > Anura > Bombinatoridae > Bombina > Bombina bombina. The sequence continues at coordinate 56,266,983 of NC_069510.1, forward strand.
TTTTCCTTAGTGTCAGACATGTTTAACAGACTAGTGGAGTACACAAACAGGCTTGGAATCACTTTAATCAAATAAAAAACACAATTTGAAAAAAACGTTACTGTGCCTTTAAGAGATAAAAAGAGCACACAATTTTACAAAGCGGTGAAAAATGCAGCAATCTTTCTGAAATTTTCACAGTATGTAGCTAAAGCCTTAATAAGATTGCACCCCAAGTTTCAAAACGATTAACCCCTTAATGCCCAAACCGGAGAAGCCTAAAGCCAACACCTGGTTAAATCACTACAGCACCTTGCCACAGCCTTGCTGTGGCCCTATCTTCCCTTAGGGATCAGATTTGGGGGAATATAGCTTCTTTTAGGCCCTCAAACATCAGCAGGACCCTCCATGTGAAACGGCATGAACTTCTCTGCAATTCTAACTGTGCATCTGAAGCAATTAGGCCCCTCCCACTCTACTCCAGAGCTGTGAGGCCTAGTAAATCACTCCTAAGTGACTAAAAAACAGCCATGTGGTAATAACCCCAGAAAAAAACCAAAAGGGCTTTCAAGGTGTCTTGCAAAACGATTTTTCCTTAGCCAAACAATCGATTGCCCTGAATAAGTGTCAACCAGTATATTAGCCCTATTATGTAAGCATTCAATTCCTTACTAAGTCTGTGAACATAGCTTACCCTCCCCTCATGGGGATATTGTCAGTCTTCTAGCATTATCTCAGTCTTGTCTAGAAATAAATGACTGAACATACCTCATTGCAGATCACCCTGCAAACTGTTCCCCCCAACTGAAGTTTTCTGGTACTCCTCAGTCCTGTGTGGGAACAGCAGTGGATTTTAGTTACAACATGCTAAAATCATTTTCCTCTCAGCAGAAATCTTCATCACTTTTCTGCTAGAGAGTAAATAGTACAAACAGGTACCATTTAAAATAACAAACTTTTGATTGAAGATAATAAAACTACAATTCTAACACCACATACACTTTACACTCCCGAGAGAGACCCTAGTGCTTAGAGCCAGCAAAGAGAATGACTGGGGGGTGGAGCTAGAGGGGGAGCTTTATGGACAGCTTTGCTGTGTGCTCTCTTTGCTACTTCCTGTAGGGAATGAGAATATCCCACAAGTAAAGGATGAATCCGTGGACTGGATACACCTTGCAAGAGAAAAGCCTGACACAGATTTAAGTCACTGACCCAATATTAGGAAAGGGGCTTTTTCACAAAGATACTTACCAATCAGCAGCTAAGCAAATACTGAGATTGGCACCCAGGGTAAATCAAAGATGCCATTCACTGTTAAGATTAAAAACGTTAAGTAAAATAAGGTCCCTTAAAAATACATTAAAAAAATAATAATACTGCAAAACAATTTAAAATACACTGTCACTGTGTGTTAATATATTTTATATAAAACGTATGACTGGCTGGCACACACACTGTGCACAAGAGTATATTAACCAATAAGCAGATCACTGATCTTCAAAATCCATAAAACTAATGCTTCCAAAATTTGATTCCTGTCTCCTAACTTTCAGGATTACTGCCTACATCTATATGTCAATTTAGCCATCTCTGGATTTTATAATTGCAATAAACTTGCCAGGTGTTTTCCCCAACAGTCTATCTGGCTCTTATTATTAACACCCCCTACCTTGTTATACTAAAACATGAAACAGTAGCTCCAGAGAGGAAAAACATCACCTATACGGTGTATAGATTAGCTATATTATCTATATAATAAGCACAACACTTATGGTAAGTACTACCTTACTGTTTAACAAAGAAAACCAAAATACTAATGGCACTGCACAAATTTACAAAATAGGGTAGCCTATTGTTCTCTGGACTGGTAAATGTAGTTTATTGGTATAAATCTATCTGTGATCCAGGTTTGTTATCCTGTGGAGCGGCTGAGGTGCTGTGTACTGGTTATTTGAAACAAAGATTATCAATCCTAGGATTGATGAAATGTACACCTGTATAGCACTCTTTCCCTATTTAACAATGGCAAGAGTTGGACAAGGTATAAGAGTCTGGGATAGGAGGAGTGAGTGGGGATGAATTAAAATATAACCTTTATTGGTAAATTTAAAAAGAGCAACAACAAACAATCTATATACATACTAAATTAAAAATTGCAGGATTGGGTCTGATTAAATTATATCTGTTTTTTACAGACAGTTGAGGTGGTTGATATATATATATATATATATATATATATATATATATATATATATATATATATATATATATAGAGAGAGAGAGAGAAAAACTTGGATTAATAGTCCATTTCACGTTATGGTATTCTCAGTACCTATATGTTGTTGGATATTGGTAACACCGGAGTGGTATCAGTAAAGCTATTGTGCTTCGATATTTACTCTGTTGTAAGTCTGATATTGATAATCAGCTATAAAAGGATAGCAATTGGCTAGCTTAATTTTTGTATTGCGGTTATTCTGATAGGTATAATGTTATTTCTATCACGTGATTCGTGTAATTAATGTTGTAACAAAGCACTTGAAAAAAGTTTCAATTTTACCACATTGTTTAATAATTTATTCATATATTAAATGTGTACAATATATGATTCATAGTTAACTGTATAGGATAGTTATTTGTTACACTTTTTGTCTTGTTTCTGCTATAGTTAGCATAGTGTTTATGTTGGCTGCATGAGCGAGATTTTCTATCAAGTGTGCACTTATTCTGCTAACCTTTAGTGTTAGATGTAATAACTTTCTTGAGTGACTTTTTTATTCCAAGCTTTTATTACAATATTTCACCTAAGTGACTTGTAATCCTATTATCATCTTTATTCTCCTCAGTATTTATATTGGAATTATATTGTGTTTATTTCATTTTCAGAGTCATAGCAATTATATAAATTTGTTACGGTGCTGCTGCAGAGTAGCTGCTACTCGTGAATTTAGCTAGGCTTAGCTTATATTAAAGATAGACTTGTTGGTATATATTACCGGACTGAATGTTAGGCATTTGAAAGTCTAAGTGCTGATCTCAAACTGACAATTTGCGGTATTGTATATATATTAATGCTCCAAATTTCTTAACCGCATGTTTGAATCAACACTGGGCTCTTAATATATGTGCCGGTTATGTTTTGTAAAGTTAGCGTAGCTAAGCTTATGCTAAAAAACAGAATTTATGTTTACCTGATAAATTACTTTCTCCAACGGTGTGTCCGGTCCACGGCGTCATCCTTACTTGGGGGATATTCTCTTCCCCAACAGGAAATGGCAAAGAGCCCAGCAAAGCTGGTCACATGATCCCTCCTAGGCTCCGCCTACCCCAGTCATTCGACCGACGTTAAGGAGGAATATTTGCATAGGAGAAACCATATGATACCGTGGTGACTGTAGTTAAAGAAAATAAATTATCAGACCTGATTAAAAAACCAGGGCGGGCCGTGGACCGGACGCACCGTTGGAGAAAGTAATTTATCAGGTAAACATAAATTCTGTTTTCTCCAACATAGGTGTGTCCGGTCCACGGCGTCATCCTTACTTGTGGGAACCAATACCAAAGCTTTAGGACACGGATGAAGGGAGGGAGCAAATCAGGTCACCTAAATGGAAGGCACCACGGCTTGCAAAACCTTTCTCCCAAAAATAGCCTCAGAAGAAGCAAAAGTATCAAACTTGTAAAATTTGGTAAAAGTGTGCAGTGAAGACCAAGTCGCTGCCCTACATATCTGATCAACAGAAGCCTCGTTCTTGAAGGCCCATGTGGAAGCCACAGCCCTAGTGGAAGGAGCTGTGATCCTTTCAGGAGGCTGCCGTCCGGCAGTCTCGTAAGCCAATCTGATGATGCTTTTAATCCAAAAGGAGAGAGAGGTAGAAGTTGCTTTTTGACCTCTCCTTTTACCAGAATAAACAACAAACAAGGAAGATGTTTGTCTAAAATCCTTTGTAGCATCTAAATAGAATTTTAGAGCGCGAACAACATCCAAATTGTGCAACAAACGTTCCTTCTTCGAAACTGGTTTCGGACACAGAGAAGGCACGACTATCTCCTGGTTAATGTTTTTGTTAGAAACAACTTTTGGTACGTAAAACCACCTTATCTGCATGGAACACCAGATAAGGAGGAGAACACTGCAGAGCAGATAATTCTGAAACTCTTCTAGCAGAAGAAATTGCAACCAAAAACAAAACTTTCCAAGATAATAACTTAATATCAACGGAATGTAAGGGTTCAAACGGAACCCCCTGAAGAACTGAAAGAACTAAATTGAGACTCCAAGGAGGAGTCAAAGGTTTGTAAACAGGCTTGATTCTAACCAGAGCCTGAACAAAGGCTTGAACATCTGGCACAGCTGCCAGCTTTTTGTGAAGTAACACAGACAAGGCAGAAATCTGTCCCATCAAGGAACTTGCAGATAATCCTTTTTCTAATCCTTCTCTAAGGAAGGATAGAATCTTAGGAATCTTAACCTTGTCCCAAGGGAATCCTTTAGATTCACACCAACAGATATATTTTTTCCAAATTTTGTGGTAAATTTTTCTAGTTACAGGCTTTCTGGCCTGAACAAGAGTATCAATAACAGAATCTGAGAACCCTCGCTTTGATAAGATCAAGCGTTCAATCTCCAAGCAGTCAGCTGGAGTGGGACCAGATTCGGATGTTCGAACGGACCTTGAACAAGAAGGTCTCGTCTCAAAGGTAGCTTCCATGGTGGAGCCGATGACATATTCACCAGATCTGCATACCAAGTCCTGCGTGGCCACGCAGGAGCTATCAAGATCACCGACGCCCTCTCCTGATTGATCCTGGCTACCAGCCTGGGGATGAGAGGAAACGGCGGGAATACATAAGCTAGTTTGAAGGTCCAAGGTGCTACTAGTGCATCTACTAGAGTCGCCTTGGGATCCCTGGATCTGGACCCGTAGCAAGGAACCTTGAAGTTCCGACGAGAGGCCATCAGATCCATGTCTGGAATGCCCCACAGTTGAGTGATTTGGGCAAAGAGTTCCGGATGGAGTTCCCACTCCCCCGGATGCAATGTCTGACAACTCAGAAAATCCGCTTCCCAATTTTCCACTCCTGGGATGTGGATTGCAGACAGGTGGCAGGAGCGAGTCTCTGCCCATTGAATGATTTTGGTCACTTCTTCCATCGCCAGGGAACTCCTTGTTCCCCCCTGATGGTTGATGTACGCAACAGTCGTCATGTTGTCTGATTGAAACCGTATGAACTTGGCCCTCGCTAGCTGAGGCCAAGCCTTGAGAGCATTGAATATCGCTCTCAGTTCCAGAATACTTATCGGTAGAAGAGATTCTTCCCGAGACCAAAGACCCTGAGCTTTCAGGGATCCCCAGACCGCGCCCCAGCCCATTAGACTGGCGTCGGTCGTGACAATGACCACTCTGGTCTGCGGGAGGTCACCCCTTGTGACAGGTTGTCCAGGGACAGCCACCAACGGAGTGAGTCTCTGGTCCTCTGATTTACTTGTATCTTCGGAGACAAGTCTGTATAGTCCCCATTCCACTGACTGAACACACACAGTTGTAATGGTCTTAGATGAATGCGCGCAAAAGGAACTATGTCCATTGCCGCTACCATCAAACCTATCACTTCCATGCACTGCGCTATGGAAGGAAGAGGAACGGAATGAAGTATCCGACAAGAGTTTAGAAGTTTTGTTTTTCTGGTCTCTGTCAGAAAAATCCTCATTTCTAAGGAGTCTATTATTGTTCCCAAGAAGGGAACTCTTGTCGACGGAGATAGAGAACTCTTTTCCACGTTCACTTTCCATCCGTGAGATCTGAGAAAGGCCAGGACTATGTCCGTGTGAGCCTTTGCTTGAGGAAGGGACGACGCCTGAATCAGAAAGTCGTCCAAGTAAGGTACTACAGCAATGCCCCTTGGTCTTAGCACCGCCAGAAGGGACCCTAGTACCTTTGTGAAAATCCTTGGAGCAGTGGCTAATCCGAAAGGAAGCGCCACGAACTGGTAATGCTTGTCCAGGAATGCGAACCTTAGGAACCGATGATGTTCCTTGTGGACAGGAATATGTAAATACGCATCCTTTAAATCCACCGTGGTCCAGAATTGACCTTCCTGGATGGAAGGATTGTTCGAATGGTTTCCATTTTGGACGATGGAACCTTGAGAAACTTGTTTAGGATCTTGAGATCTAAGATTGGTCTGAACGTTCCCTCTTTTTTGGGAACTACGAACAGATTGGAGTAGAACCCCATCCCTCGTTCTTTTAATGGAACAGGATGAATCACTTCCAGAAGATAACCTTGGGAGACTATTTCTAGCGCCCAAGGATCCAGAACATCTCTTGCCCAAGCCTGAGTGAAGAGAGAGAGTCTGCCCCCCACCAAATCCGGTCCCGGATCGGGGGCCCGCATCTCATGCTGTCTTGGGGGCAGTGGCAGGTTTCTTGGCCTGCTTTCCTTTGTTCCAGCCTTGCATTGGTCTCCAGGCTGGAGTGGCTTGAGAAGTATTACCCTCCTGCTTAGAGGACGTAGCACTTGGGGCTGGTCCGTTTCTGCGAAAGGGACGAAAATTAGGTTTATTTTTGGCCTTGAAAGACCTATCCTGAGGAAGGGCGTGGCCCTTGCCCCCAGTGATATCAGAGATAATCTCTTTCAAGTCAGGACCAAACAGTGTTTTCCCCTTGAAAGGAATGTCAAGCAATTTGTTCTTGGAAGACGCATCCGCTGACCAAGATTTTAACCAAAGCGCTCTGCGCGCCACAATAGCAAACCCAGAATTTTTCGCCGCTAACCTAGCCAATTGCAAGGTGGCGTCTAGGGTGAAAGAATTAGCCAATTTAAGAGCACGAATTCTGTCCATAATCTCCTCATAAGAAGAAGAATTACTAATAATCGCCTTTTCTAGCTCATCGAACCAGAAACACGCGGCTGTAGTGACAGGGACAATGCATGCAATTGGTTGTAGAAGGTAACCTTGCTGAACAAACATCTTTTTTAGCAAACCTTCTAATTTTTTATCCATAGGATCTTGGAAAGCACAACTATCTTCTATGGGTATAGTGGTGCGCTTGTTTAGAGTAGAAACCGCCCCCTCGACCTTGGGGACTGTCTGCCATAAGTCCTTTCTGGGGTCGACTATAGGAAACAATTTTTTAAATATGGGGGGAGGTACGAAAGGTATACCGGGCCTGTCCCATTCCTTATTAACAATGTACGCCACCCGCTTGGGTATAGGAAAAGCTTCGGGGGGCCCCGGGGCCTCTAGGAACTTGTCCATTTTACATAGTGTTTCTGGAATGACCAGATAATCACAATCATCCAAATTGGATAACACCTCCTTAAGCAGAGCGCGGAGATGTTCCAACTTAAATTTAAAAGTAATCACATCAGGTTCAGCTTGTTGAGAAATTTTTCCTGAATCTGAAATTTCTCCCTCAGACAAAACCACCCTGGCCCCCTCAGACTGGTGTAGGGGCCCTTCAGAAACAATATCATCAGCGTCCTCATGCTCTTCAGTATTTTCTAAAACAGAGCAGTCGCGCTTTCGCTGATAAGTGGGCATATTGGCTAAAATGTTTTTGATAGAATTATCCATTACAGCCGTTAATTGTTGCATAGTAAGGAGTATTGGCGCGCTAGATGTACTAGGGGCCTCCTGTATGGGCAAGACTGGTGTAGACGAAGGAGGGGATGATGCAGTACCATGCTTACTCCCCTCACTTGAGGAATCATCTTGGGCATCATTTTTACTAAATTTTTTATGACATAAATCACATCTATTTAAATGAGAAGGAACCTTGGCTTCCCCACAGTCAGAACACAATCTATCTGGTAGTTCAGACATGTTAAACAGGCATAAACTTGATAACAAAGCACAAAAAACGTTTTAAAATAAAATCGTTACTGTCACTTTAAATTTTAAACTGAACACACTTTATTACTGCAATTGCGAAAAAGTATGAAGGAATTGTTCAAAATTCACCAAAATTTCACCACAGTGTCTTAAAGCCTTAAAAGTATTGCACACCAAATTTGGAAGCTTTAACCCTTAAAATAACGGAACCGGAGCCGTTTTTATATTTAACCCCTTTACAGTCCCTGGAATCTGCTTTGCTGAGACCCAACCAAGCCCAAAGGGGAATACGATACCAAATGATGCCTTCAGAAAGACTTTTCTATGTATCAGAGCTCCACACACATGCAGCTGCATGTCATGCTTTTCTCAAAAACAAGTGCGCCATACCGGCGCGAAAATGAGGCTCTGACTAAGATTAGGGAAAGCCCCTATAGAATAAGGTGTCAAAAACAGTGCCTGCCGATATTATTTTACAAAAAATACCCAGATTAAATGATTCCTCAAGGCTAAATATGTGTAAATATGATCGATTTAGCCCAGAAAATGTCTACAGTCTTAATAATCCCTTGTGAAGCCCTTATTTACTGTCTGAATAAAAAACAGAATTTATGTTTACCTGATAAATTACTTTCTCCAACGGTGTGTCCGGTCCACGGCGTCATCCTTACTTGTGGGATATTCTCTTCCCCAACAGGAAATGGCAAAGAGCCCAGCAAAGCTGGTCACATGATCCCTCCTAGGCTCCGCCTACCCCAGTCATTCGACCGACGTTAAGGAGGAATATTTGCATAGGAGAAACCATATGGTACCGTGGTGACTGTAGTTAAAGAAAATAAATTATCAGACCTGATTAAAAAAACCAGGGCGGGCCGTGGACCGGACACACCGTTGGAGAAAGTAATTTATCAGGTAAACATAAATTCTGTTTTCTCCAACATAGGTGTGTCCGGTCCACGGCGTCATCCTTACTTGTGGGAACCAATACCAAAGCTTTAGGACACGGATGAAGGGAGGGAGCAAATCAGGTCACCTAAATGGAAGGCACCACGGCTTGCAAAACCTTTCTCCCAAAAATAGCCTCAGAAGAAGCAAAAGTATCAAACTTGTAAAATTTGGTAAAAGTGTGCAGTGAAGACCAAGTCGCTGCCCTACATATCTGATCAACAGAAGCCTCGTTCTTGAAGGCCCATGTGGAAGCCACAGCCCTAGTGGAATGAGCTGTGATTCTTTCGGGAGGCTGCCGTCCGGCAGTCTCGTAAGCCAATCTGATGATGCTTTTAATCCAAAAAGAGAGAGAGGTAGAAGTTGCTTTTTGACCTCTCCTTTTACCGGAATAAACAACAAACAAGGAAGATGTTTGTCTAAAATCCTTTGTAGCATCTAAATAGAATTTTAGAGCGCGAACAACATCCAAATTGTGCAACAAACGTTCCTTCTTTGAAACTGGTTTCGGACACAGAGAAGGTACGATAATCTCCTGGTTAATGTTTTTGTTAGAAACAACTTTTGGAAGAAAACCAGGTTTAGTACGTAAAACCACCTTATCTGCGTGGAACACCAGATAAGGAGGAGAACACTGCAGAGCAGATAATTCTGAAACTCTTCTAGCAGAAGAAATTGCAACTAAAAACAAAACTTTCCAAGATAATAACTTAATATCAACGGAATGTAAGGGTTCAAACGGAACCCCCTGAAGAACTGAAAGAACTAAATTGAGACTCCAAGGAGGAGTCAAAGGTTTGTAAACAGGCTTAATTCTAACCAGAGCCTGAACAAAGGCTTGAACATCTGGCACAGCAGCCAGCTTTTTGTGAAGTAACACCGACAAGGCAGAAATCTGACCCTTCAGGGAACTTGCAGATAATCCTTTTTCCAATCCTTCTTGAAGGAAGGATAGAATCCTAGGAATCTTAACCTTGTCCCAAGGGAATCCTTTAGATTCACACCAACAGATATATTTTTTCCAAATTTTGTGGTAAATCTTTCTAGTTACAGGCTTTCTGGCCTGAACAAGAGTATCGATAACAGAATCTGAGAACCCTCGCTTCGATAAAATCAAGCGTTCAATCTCCAAGCAGTCAGCTGGAGTGAAACCAGATTCGGATGTTCGAACGGACCCTGAACAAGAAGGTCTCGTCTCAAAGGTAGCTTCCAAGGTGGAGCCGATGACATATTGACCAGATCTGCATACCAAGTCCTGCGTGGCCACGCAGGAGCTATCAAGATCACCGACGCCCTCTCCTGATTGATCCTGGCTACCAGCCTGGGGATGAGAGGAAACGGCGGGAACACTC